>NC_056687.1:31802500-32102500 GCF_018350215.1 Panthera leo
CTACTCCTCTGCTAGAGCTGTGTGGAAACTCTAGATGGATCTGGGAAACATGTCTTTCTCTTTTCTCCAACCCCAGGGCAAATGGTTATTGATTCGGATGGCAGTAATTTACTGCATTATATAAACTGTGTTGATGTTACCCCTCTCTTTCATTCATTCTCCACCACCTGCCTTGTTCACCTGAACTCAGGAAACATGATGCTCCCATAACATGATTTCTTTGTATCTTCCTTTATTTTACCAATCCCACTACCTCCCTTTGACATCATTTCTATGTTTCCTGTCTCAACAAGTAACAGCAATTTGTTCACTTCTCGAAACTAAAAATCTTGTACTCATCTTGACTTATTCCTCTCTCTCTCTTCTACCTCGAACTGTTCCCTAGTTCATCTCTGTTTCATCTCTAAAAATCTCCAGAATCGATTACGTTTCTAAAATCTGTTGTATGTGCTACTGCAATAACCTTTTAATCGATCTCCTTGTCCCCAGTTGCTCTATCCTTCTGAGTCCTCACATTGCTTCCAAAATTACTTTATTATAATACACATCACTCTCAGATCATTCATTTGCTGCATAGTAATAAATGGCTCTCTAATTGACTAGAGAGAAAAATACTAATACCCAAACAAGACATTCCAGTACCTGTAATCTGGCTTACACCTGCCTTCCCAGCTTCCTCTTCCTCCCTCCCATTGTTTCATCTTTGTCCTCCAGGAGACCACATCTCTGTGTGGTCCCAATGTCCATAAAACCCCTTCTCTTGATTGAGAACTGTATCATTTGCCCAAGTCAAGAACAAAGCCAGCAGATCAGGAAACCTCCATTCTTCCCACATACGATCAGTCTCTCCCTTTGGGGCACCATTTCATCTTATAGGCTTTTAAAAAACTATATCCACTTATTTCATTTTAGTCCATTATATGGTGGATTAAAATAGCAATACATGTTGTTAATATAGCCCAGAAAATGAATTTTTATAAAAATAGTCAATCCTCATTTTTTTTGTAGATTCCATACTTGCAAATTCACCTACTTGCTAAAATTTATTTGTAACCCCAAAGTCAATACTTATGGTGAAAAATCTGAGTCACTCTACCTTCTTGTTTCAGCTTTCATACTGTAACAAGTATCCTTTCTACAGTCTATATAGTGCCACATTATTCTCAACTTTTTGCTCTATATTGATAATTTACCTGTTTAAAGTAGCCTCTGTGATCTAGTGCTCCTAAGTGCAAAAGGCTATGACGTGCCCTAACAGAGAAAATATGTACATTAGATAAGCTTTACCCAGGCAGGACCTATAGCACTATTGGCTGGGAGTTCCATGTAAATGAATCAATGATACATATTACATAAGGTGTCTTGAAACAAAAACACACATAAAACAAGATTATGTATGGATCAGATGACAAAAATGCATGGCCAGGGACTTGCAGGAACCTATCCCTGTATTTCCCCTAGGAGTAATGGCTCAGTATTTGCTAATTAAATGACTGGAAAAAGAAAGGTACAGAGGCTTTGTTTCTTGGCATACATGGAGGAGTAACACTACTTTTTTGTGGAGAATGAAAGAACAGTATCTTTATGTTTACAGGAATCACTAAAAATACAGTAGTTTCAGGTAGATTTCATATTTTTTTTGTTAATTATCTATGTCACGTGAGTCCTCCTCCATTGACTATACAAATGAGGCACCAGCTTTGCTTTTTTGAGAGGAATGATGTCCAGTTCTACAGAATCTGCAGTGAGAGCAAAGCACATTAACTTCCTCATCACTGTCCTGTGATTATTTACACTTGTTAAAACCTTGTGAGAGACAATTCAGGAAGTTTAAATTCCCACAGTGTTCAGCATAATGTGATAATATCTAAGAATGAACAAAATTTTTCAGGATACCTTAGCTGCAGTACACATTTATTTTATGAAAATTCAAGAATATGCAATGGAAATTTTGATATTTAAAAATGACAAAATCATGACGGTGTATATCATGATATATATGTATGTGATCTTCTATATGTTTATACATTCATGATTATGTATGTCAGTTATATCTCTATAACGTAAAATATATATGCAAATTGTATGTGTGTGTATGTTCGTGACTCGTAATTCTTAGTTCCAAAAGAAGCTTCTAGGGCACAGATTCCTTTTTCTTTTCTTTTCTTTTTCTTTCTTTTTTTTTTTTTTTTTTGGCAGCACTGAGGATGTTTTCCAAGCCCTGCTGATATAGTAGCATTGTTTTCTCCAAGACAAATGTTCCTGGACCTTAGGGATGTCTTCCCTTGGTGATCTAGTTTAATAATTACTCACTACGGGTTTAAGGAGCGAGACTATTCCATGTACATCTGTTCTGAAATTCTTCTTACCTTTCATCTACAGAAATGCTGTACTCTTCACTATTGCTGTGAGGTGGAGGATGTGCTGGGGGAGGAGGAAGCAGGTCTGCCCAGTTCATGCCACCCTGTTTTGGAACTTTGGGTGTCCGTGCCCCTTTCTTGTGCCCTTGACTCCCTTGAAAAGAAAGAAAACCCAAGTCTTTTATTTCTGGCCTTGAAGATTTTTCTCTTACCCACAGGTGAATTATTTCCTGTAAATATGATCTTATAATTCATATATATATGAGCAGATAAATATGCTTTTCTTCATTCATCTTAATAGAACTTTGTACAACAGAACATGCAAAGGATTGCCAAGTTTAACTGCAAAATAAATAGCGAAAAAGCAATAAAGCCGTAAATGAATTTTACAAGTCATATCGTTAATAGTGATCTTCTTACAGCAATTAATTGCATTATGGATTATCACCTAAAACAAATGAGCTGTAGACATATTTTCTGAAGTGCCTTTCTATTATTTAATTGCTGGAACCTAAAATACAATATGATACAGATACGATCTATTAGAGTTCCACTGTTGCATTAAATCACTGAATATATATAATTTGTACTTGTCCATTGAAATGTTTTATGCACAATGAAATTACTAGTTTTCGTCAGAAAGGCAGGTACAGATGGAAATTATTGCTGGGAGAACTAATATAACTAACAACAAAAGAAGCAGAGAAGTGATTTTTAAAAAGGATAGAAGTGTTTTTAGCCACACTTTCTATAAAATTGTGGCTTAGAGTAAAATGATGTTGCTCGAACATTTACAGTAGTTTGAAATAGCCCAATTATTCAAGTGCCCAGTGTTCTGATTTTAGATTTGGCATATTCTTTAAACACAGGTAAACGTACATTTTAGAGTACTCATTTTAAAATAGTTTTGGGTCAAAAGATACTTGGGGATAAAATAATCTTTATCTTCCTCCTCCAGTATGATACATTTTAGATGCTTATGGAAATTATAGATGATGAGCCTATAATTGTTTTCTCACAAGATCCCCAAAATCAGTGAGTTTTATTGTTCTTTTTAGTTTTAACCTCTCTGAAAGATTTCCAAGTTACATGGTGCATGAAACAGGTTTTAGTATATTCAATGACCCTTATTTCTTTCAAGTCTCTTGGGGATTTTCAGTCCAATGACTGATGTTTGTTAAGCCAGAATTTCTTGAACGGGTATGTTATTGTACCAAGTGTGGGCCAAGGGACTGGCTGTTATTGATAAAATATGACTGCCAGGCCTCTGCATGTCTGTGGCCATTCTCTCTTCCTCCACTCAGCTGTATCAGAATGATCGTCCAGTCATCATGGACTTGACCATAACCAGTGCCTTCCTCTTGATTTCTTGGCGAACATCTACTCTAGCTAGTCCGTCTGTCCTAAGATGCCTAAAATTACAAATTTTTCCTACACGTCAATTGCTTGCTTCATTCTTTTCCCTAATTAACACTAAGTTATACATCTTTGTATCTTTTTACCAAATATTCACAGAATACAGTGAATAATAAATAGCAGCAGAAAACCAGGATCTAGATATCTAAGCTCTAAGCTGAAATATGGAGAAAGTCAATTTAAAATTAATAATATAGAGTCATGTTTTTCCCCCATTAAGATATGATTTTCTCTTTAAGTGGCTAAGAATTAAAAAATGAAATGGCATGAAATATCAAATATTAAAATATTTTCTATGGTTTTCCCAAGAGTAGATCCTTAAAACAGTTCCTGTTAATTCGGGGTTTATTTCCTTAAAGCAAAAATCCTTAGTGAGATTTTATTTGTTAAAAAAAAAAAATCAAACAACACATAGTAGAATAAGAGTAGCTCTAAAAAAGGGAAAGAGGTATTTCTACGCTCCTTTAATTCAAATAGGAATAGTTTCAATCAGTGACAAAATGCAGGCTTAAAGGTGTCATATCGGCATGCCTTAGTCAAGGGAAAATGATAAAATGCAAAGGTCATATTCATTTCACAAGAAGAGAAGAGACACTGGCTAAAAGCATCTAGCATCAACTTCAATCTGGGTATTGGGAGGTGATATTTCTACCCTCTCCTGGAGAAACATACGAGTCAAGATCAGTTGGTTTTGTTCTCATCATGGTGTGACTTGCCACATGTTAGTTCTATTAATGAGCCACCTTTAATTAGAAAAACAGGACTTAAGTACCAGCAGATTCCCATCTGCAATCCCTATCAGGCAAACAGCTGGCAAGCAGCTGCAACAGCATGAAGACCACAGGGAAGGGCTGCGTTGTGGCTTCCAAGGCACTTACACACTTCAGTTGGGAGATCGCTTTACGAGGCTTTGGAGCAAGAACTGAGGGATAGTGGAGAGATTATAAACTGAGGCAGGTTCCTATTGTCCCTAGATCTCATGCTATTGTCTCTTAGACTCGTGAATGTGCTCAAGTGTACTTGGATTTTATGTGCTTTATAGCCTGTTTCAAATGGTAACAAATTTAGCAGATTAACTATATGTCCAATGCGTTTAGTTTTATCTCGGCCAAGGGCAAAAAAGAAGTTTCAACTGCCTTTCAAGTCTAGTCCACGCTTTTGGCTTTATAAAAGTTCATTAACAAGGACGAGAATAAGATCCCTCATCTTCATTACAAAATGTAACATATAATGGTTTAGTGAATGGACTGTCTCTCAAATTGCAGCGATAAGACCGATGCCTGAAAAATTTCAAATTATATATAGTGATTAAACATGCCATATGTGTATATCAGTTGATTAGCATTCAATTTGTAATCCTGGAAGATATCATCTTTTTAAAAGGAGAGATTGCCTTTCTCTTTGGTTCTCCATACTTACCAGATGTACTACTGCCCCGGTCTGAACTGTTGTAAGATCCTCCTGTATTCTGGTCGTATGACTGGTTGTATGGGATAGTTGGAGGAATTGTGTCATTTGCTCGATAATCTAGACATTTCAGATGGAAAAAAAAAACACTTTTACTTTCTCTTTGATGCCTTAGTCATTAACCAGCAATTAGGCTTTTAAGTTAATAAGTTGAGCATTTTCTAAGTTGTATGTAAGTCTAAAGGAGGAAAAGTCAAGAAAGATAGGCACGTTTCCTTTAAGATTTATAAAATACAGATTCTTTGCGTCATCTCCTTTATATAAATCAGACTAAACACAGGTATGAACAAATCATGAGGGACGATTTCTTCTCTTTAAAATATTTTCAAATCAGCTAAGGCAGAAATCAGAATTGCTTCACTTCTTAACTTTAAAAATGTTAACAACAAAATTTTAACCCTTAGAAATCAGGAAGATACCATGTCTGCAAATCATTTAAAAAATTTAGAATAAAAAAAACCCCATGAAACCTGTCAGCAAGATTATATATAATAAAAAAAACATATCCATGATAAGAAAACAAAGTATCTCAATCTGCCACAGGAATGCTTCTGCTTACTTAGGCAAAGGTAAAAATCCAAATGATAAATTTGCTACTGGAATGTACTGAGTCATAATCTGTCAGTTTAGTTGCATTCCAGGGTCTTTACTACAGTTGACATACCAAGTCTGTTACAAGCAGTATAAACAATAAAAAAGAGCTCTGAAATATTTGTTTAGAGGACTGTCAGAGCCTTCCAAAGTCCACAGTAAAGCCATATACTAAGGAAGAGTAATATAACAATAGCTGTAATTCCCACTGTAAATGACAGGACTTCAGAAACTGTCTTCTCCACCTTTGTCAGCCTTTGTCGTGATCTTGTACAAGAGTCTTAACAAATATTTACCGAACTGGATTTTTATGCCAATCAAGTGTTTTTCTTAAACTTAGAAAAAAGCTGGATGACTCTACCGTTAAAATATACAACACTAACTTGAACAAACAGAATGTTTCTCAAAGTTACCTTTTTGTAATCTCTGACTGTCATGCATTTTATTTTTGAAGAAAATGGTCACAACTCAAGGCTAAAGAAAATAAACCTGTGGCTCTAATTTTCTACAATAAAAGGTGTCATTTACCTGGACACCTGTGCAAAATTGCCCTGATCTATTCATATTAGAGGATTTCTTTTTTTCCCTAGAGGTATAACTTTGCAAGTCATTGCTATTAAAACAGTAGCCTATAGGACTACAAAGAAATCAAATACATACCTCTTCCAACGCACACACATACTATAATAGAGAAACATCCCCCTCAGGCTATAAAATACTATTCTGCTGCTACCAGTTAACACAACATTTACCTTAGGTTCTATCCTGACAGACTTCAATCAAGTCAACCAAAAAAAAAAAAAAAAAATGTAGGCTCTAAACCCATACAGTGCAGCAGTCTTAGTAACCACACGAGGTAGGAGAAATCCAACAAACTGAACCACTTCTCCAGCTCCAGCTTAATTTTTTTTCTTCAGTTGGATATAAAAATGCCATTCGTTTATATGACCATATAGAAGCAATTATCTTCCATTCTCCAGTGGAAAGAATGGGATAGTCTATTTATTTAAAATGTGAGGTATTGTGACGGTTGTACATCTGCCTTATGAATAAAAGATTGTGCCAAGCAATCCCTCACCTACGATTAAATTTGAATTAATCTCAAAACCATTTGAAAATAGTTATATATTATTATAAAATCAATTTTCCAAGGTTATTGTTGTGCTAATTAACTCTTTGACACTGGAAACTTTGAAGACAAAGACTTAAGGAACTGTGAGTAACAAAAGGAAGATTTCACTTGCTCGTCCCAGAGAAGTCTGGACATGCAGTGCTGAAGGGTTAAGGGGACCAAGAAAGAAAAGCATGGGAATAAAGCTCTTCACCTTTGTTCAGTTTGTTTTGCTCCATGATGTTATATTGAATTGGTGCCACTTCCTGTTTCTGCTGTCCAGGTGGCTTCCAGTGCTTCTCGCTGGGGTCCCCACTGCCATTGTTCATGTTGTTGCTGAGGTTGGACTGGATGAGCTGGGTGGTGGCGTAAGGAGTGGGCTGCCCTGATGGATTGACAAAACGCCCATCCTTCAGATTTGGGCTATTGAAGGTTTTCATCTCATTGATTTTGTTACTAAGGTCCACATCACCATAAACAGTTGACTCAGGGAGCATCAGATTTGTTTGTTTGTTATCCAGTTGGTTGTTATAATTTGCTATACAATCAGCTATGTGCAACGGAGAGGAAAAGGAAAAAGTCATTCTGCATGGTTATTCGTTTTAAATTTCTTTGTAAGTAGCTTCGTGAGTTGCAATAAAATTGTTATGTAAAGTCAAAATGGGCTTAATTAAGATCAATAGAAAGGGCTAAGTATTCATATGTCCTTTCTAAAGAAGGCAATTAAAATCTGAGGAAATGAGAGAGGGCATTGAGAAATTCTATAGAGACAAAATAATTTTGAACTTTTGCTAGTGCTATGTAGTAAATGTTCATCCAATTTAAGATAGTTTTCTTTTAACAACCCCTGTAATAGGAATTCCACTTAAATGATATACACATGAATATCTGTATGTGCCAAATTTATATTTTCTAGTGTGGAGTTACCTATCTGAAGGTACTAGTTAGTTGTTGAAGCAATAGAACAACACATGTATGTTGAGAATCCAAACAAAGGGGGAAAAAAAAACACTCTGCCTACACAGCAAAGAACTTGAGATTTTAATATTTTATGAAGTAACTCTACTCAAAAAATATAAGGAAGAGAGGTAAAGGGATAGGTAAATAGTGTTTAGGATAGTTTTATTAGTTCTTCTCTTGGTCATATAGGGCACTCATTATCAAGGAAGGATGTTATATAATCATTTTTTCATGGTTTTATAATGACACCCCAAGAAGTATAAAATGACAGTAATGATGACGAAATGAAGCCTAGGTGACCAGGCTAATGTAATCAAAGAAAACCTGAAATAATATCTAATATGACTGCTATTTCAATTTCCCTCTAATTTTCTTTGTTGAAATATTAGAAAATGAAATAATTGATACATATAGAAATATTTAAAGCCTACAGTTGAAAATATTAAAACAGTAGGAAGAACTAAAATCATAATTTAAAATTAAAACATTTTTTAAGCAAAAAAAGTTGTCAAGTTACAATGGTTAAAAATACCATTATTTAATTCATGTAATTCATAGCAGCACTAACATTAACAGCTCACCTTAAAGATTAACAATCACCTTAAAGATTGGTTTTCGGCTGGATAACTTGAGGATAAATTATCAAGGCTGCTACTAAAGATGTAAATGTAGATATAATTTTAATAAAAATGTGCAACTTCTCTATAATACTCAACTCAACTACTCTGCATTTTAACAATAAATGATCCGGGAACAAGAATATTTGACTCACCTGGCCCTTAGTAATTCTAAATCTAATTTCTAGGTATAAAGTTTTATTGAACAGTGGTTAAGAAATATTATTAAAATCCATACAGTTTTGCCAATTTCATTTCTCTTCACCAATCTTTCTAAATGAGTGTGATTCCATAGAATTCAATGAAATGATGGACATGTTCTATTCTGCATTGTTCAATATGGGAACCACTACACGCATGTGCCTACTGAATACTTGAAACGTGGCTGGTGCAAATGAGGAACTGAATTTTAAATTGCATTTTGTTCAATCTAAGTTTAAATAGCCAACTGGAACTAGAGGCTACCATACTGGCCAACACAGCTCTACATATTAATTTAAATGAGTATTGTCATCTTTTGTCTCCTAAAGGGCTGAGAACAGTCTTTCTTTTATTTGCAATCATGTGAGCACCTATCTGTACAGCTAGAATATGGGCCCTTGGAGAACAGGGACATGGTCACATGGATATGTCATGTCCATAGCCATATCCAATGGAGACTGTGGACTTGTTCTAAGGTTAAACATACAGACTGCTCTATGATTTGTTTTTTTATGGTACATGACATCTTCACTTACATGCCATCTTCTATATCCCTTTTTCTTAGTTCCATGGGTTATTTTACTTCTATGCTCCTATCTTTTGATTCTGTATAATTATACTAGTATTTCCCATATTGTGAATTTTGAAGGTTTTCATTTGGTTTTGGTTTTTTTTTTTTTTTTTTTTTGGTAAGAACTCCATAATTTTCCATTTATTCCTTCAGATATTTCATACTCTATATCTATAATTTAATGTCATGTTTTAGCATGAAACCTTTGTAAATTTACTCGCATATTTCTGAACCAAAAACATGCAGTATAAAGTAAATTTATGCATTCACACCTCCAAAAGATATATATTTCTCATATCTTCAGCATCTACTTCTATATGATAAAAATCTGATTTGGAATTTCAGTTAAATTTCATTTAAAATTCTTTATTACTGTTGTACAGTTGCTATTATTTTTGTTACTGCTATTAACGACTTTAGTTCACTCTATGGGCGCCTGGGTGGCTCAGTTAAGCACCCAACTTCGGCTCAGGTCATGATCTCACAGTTTATGGGTGCAAGCCCTGCATTGGGCTCTGGGCTGACAGCTCAGAGCCTGGAGCCTGCTTCAGATTCTGTGTCTATCTCTCCTTCTCCTCCCCTGCACATGCCTTTTCTCTCTGTCTCTCAAAAAATAAACATTAAAAAAAAAAAAGAATTTGGTTCACTTTAACTATACATTTATAAACATTTTGACCTGTTTTATTCCCCAAATCTTGAAAATAAATAACTATAATTGTAACTACATACATCCTCATAAAGATGAATGCTTCATACAATTTAATTTTCCCTCATTTGCTATCTACTCTAGGGTTTATATTCTCCATTCTCCCAGGCTTTCTGGGAAACCCTGGTGGACGGTGAAGTGTGGAGATAGAGGGATGAAGACAATATACAGCCAGGGTAATTTGCTAGGTAATAGTCAACATTTTATAAAAATGTGGATCAATTTTTCCTTTCCAATGTAGGAAGAGGGGAAGAAATCTATCTTCTTGTGGCCAGTTCTGGTGCTTATACATCTCGAGCGGTCTCTGCATCTCTAACCTGGGCGACTGTAGGTGGTCAGGTTGCTATCACTGTTACCATTGGCTGCAGTGCAGCAAGTGATGGAGCAGTCATTGTGACTGTTGCCAGTATTAGGCCATGTGTCGGCCAGCCATGGCTGTGTGGCAGGTTCACCGATGTTCAGAAGTCCTGGCCTGAAGGAAGAATATATACATATATAAGGACATGTTTTACAAATAGCAAATGTCATTTCCTATTCAAACTTCCAACAAAGTCTCCATCTCATTATTCTCACAAATAACTTGGTCAACTAGGCTGAATGATATTATTGTTCCTTTTATTTTACAGACAAGATAACTATAATGTGATGTAATGTCCTGGGGTGTCCCTCAGTTAATATGGCTATAACTTTGTAAACTGGCTCAATTGTGCTTCAGACTTAAGATACGGTACCATTTGCAATGCTCTCCTTTATTCACAGTGACTAGAAATCAAACATGGAAGCTAAAAATACAGATACATATATCTTTTAGTGTTTTAGCTGCTTAAAGAATATTATAGGTGAGGCAGTTTGCATTTCTTCCTTTTCTTGACCCATTAAAAAATCATGATTCTTCTTACGACTTCATTAAAAAACGGAACAAACGCCTTTACTTAGACAACGGATCCTTCACAAGAAGCACATTTGCATAATTTTCTTCAAAACCATGTTTCAGAAACAGAGTTGGAGGCTCTGTGACATTTTGCAGAGAGCCTCCTCAATGTTTCAGTGCACAGTTCTGTAAGCTTGTCAAGAGTTTCTGATGGTGACAATGTAAAACGCCATAAATTCCTACATAAACAAAGGAACGCTACTGAATTAAATCTGGTAAAACAAAAAATGTCCACTAGAAGAATAGTGTTCATGTCTTTTTTGGCACAACAGATGTTAATGCTCTTTCACTGTGCGTTGGGAAAACCAAGCACAACAATGGTTATTAATGGGAGCCCTGTACCACTAGCATCAGAGATGTAGAGTTGAAGAACGCCCTTCCAGGGGCTCCTGGTTGGCTCAGTTGGTTACACGTCCAACTTCGGCTCACGTCACGATCTCAGGGTTCATGAGTTTGAGCCTCGCATCGGGCTTTTGCTGTCAGCACAGAACCCACTTCAGTTCCTCTGCCCCCCCTTCCCCCCACATAAAAATAAATAAATAAACTTAAAAAAAAAGAATGGCATTCCTGATGTCCTTTTCCAACATTGACTCTGACTGATAACTCAGCAAAGAGGTGATGGTGCCTGGTGTGGGGTCAGATCCACCATAATTGGACTGGCAGTGAGATGCTGCAGACATTTTCTTCAGGGTTTCGTTTTCTTTGTTAAAATGACATCACCATGCATCTCATTTACCTGCGAAGCAAGAACCTGACACTTCACCCTCCATGGTTCCATGACACACAGGAACTGAGGAAACTTACTACGTACGTGATGGGTATTTGAAGAATAATTCACTCCAAATGAAGAACACGGATTTATCAGTTATACGTCTGTATACACATGTATGTGTGCATATGGGTATATGTATCTGTCATAAAAACGAATATTTGCTCTTTGTTTACAACGAGTGACATCTTGTTCTGAGTTCTTCACACATATCAACTCATTTAATTCTTAGAACTACCTAGTAGTTACTACTATTATCAAATTTTACAGATGAGGAAACTCCTCAGACACAGATTAAGGAACTTGTGTATGGCTTTGGGAATTGAGTGGGTGACAGGGCTGGGATCAAACCCAAGTACTCTGGCTCTAGAATCCACACTCAAATCCCAGATGCTATACACATACATAGTGGGGCGTGCTGAAAGTTCCCAAAGTCCTTAAACATTCATATAAAAGACTGAGTGGGGTAAATGTCTGCAGTCTTGAAATTCAAAATAACCGCTGTTAAAATTGAGCAAACATACTAGTAACATTGTTGATAAAAACGCTTTGAAGAGAAATTTTGCTGAGCTGTGGAAATTAAAAACATTTAAATGCAAGCTGTATCAAAGATATCTGGAGCCTTTGAAATAGTTGTTGGGTATAGAAATTCTGCATCTAGTCATCTTTAACTTTCCTTATTTTATTTTCTCTTGAACTTAAACCTTGTCACTATAGAAGTTATTAAAAATAAATTT
Organism: Panthera leo; assembly: GCF_018350215.1. Taxonomy (NCBI): domain Eukaryota; kingdom Metazoa; phylum Chordata; class Mammalia; order Carnivora; family Felidae; genus Panthera; species Panthera leo. Next base: position 31,814,938 of record NC_056687.1, read on the forward strand.
CCGTATTTGACACTGTAGAGATATTATGGGTCTAGTGTATGGGTCAAGTGGAAATTTTTCAGCCGACTTCTATGTTTCAAAAGGAGTAGACAATATTTATGATTCCTCAGGAAAGTACTTTTAAAGTGAACGTTTTTATATCATCATAAACTGAAAGAACTTTCCATATGTATGGGTGACTTCCAACAGGAAGTAGGATTAGCAATTCACCTTCTGGCTTTGGTTTAACTTGTATTTAGAATAGTAATTATTTGGGGAAGAAGGTGAAGCATAGATTATTGACCCATAATGAATCTTAAAATGCCATGTGTATATTTCAGTGGGGTCTGAAAAAGTCAAGGTCATATGCCACTACTATGGTAAGGGTGTTAGGGTCTTTTTAAACTACAAATCTCATAGGCTATTTTTCTGCATTTAGGATGATCCAGTATATATGAGGCAGATGTAGCTGCCCAATAAGAAATTAAGCAGAAGCAAAACTCAGTTCTGGTTACAGCAATTAAAATGTGTCTACAATACATATTTTTACCTCATACTATTAGATGTATTTTCACACCAATAATCTGAAGTTTTGTTTATTTCTTCCTTGTCTTTTAAAAGACAGTATTATCAGGGAAGGGAAGACAGTAGGGCTCATAAAACCCAAACTTATCTTCCAGTTTATGTGAAGGGGATGAATTTGTGTCACAAAGAAAAAGAGGACATTGCATTTAAATAATTATGTAGCAACAGTTTTCATTTCCTCTGCTGCTCTTACGCCAGATACTCCAATCACTTCACTCAAACAAAACAAAACACAGCAACCTATTTAAGATCCTAAATCACAAAATAAAATACTAGAGGGTGCCAGGGCTGGAGAAAATGGCACGGGGGCCTCACAGTACACGAGTGTCTGTGGACTGTCTCCTCTTTCCTTTAATAGTCTGCCAGAGTTCTGAAGCGCTGGAAGGAGCAAGGGATAGGTTGAAGAGTGGCCAGTATTTTAGAAAGAAGCAAGGCCTGAGCTCTGCTTCTTTGTCACCTCCCACAGCAAGGAAATGGTTTATTGGCATTCTCTACCTGTTTGGCTTGATTTTCTTACTCATTTCTTCAGGATTTCTCGGGTGTTCCCATGTTTATGCTGTGGTTGGGATTTTAAGTAGGGTTTTTGGAAGAGGTGACTGGAATTTTTGAGGTAGGGAAAACAAATGAATTAGAACAGCTACTTAATAGTTCTATGGTCCTCTCCTGGATCGTATCACAAGCCTTTGGCCCTTTTTAAGTTGGAAAGCCAGCCGTCTCTGCTTACCACAACCCTCTTTTTCCCTTTTCTGGGAAGAGCTCAATTCACAATTTTGTGAACTAGAAAAGATTTTCGGGGTCAACCTTCTCCTTTATTATAATTTCCGTTGCAATGACTCAGCTCTGCCGTTGTGGTGGGAAAGCAGCCCTGGACAGTACATTAACAAATAAGTCTGGCCGTATTCCTATAGAACTTTATTTACAAAACAGGTGGCCGACTGGACTTGACCCAGGAGCCCTAATCTGCGGAACCCTGATATAAACAAAAGATCACTGCATTACCTTATGTTAGGTGCTTAACTGTGGTATCTGCACAGCACAAAAGTTCATGGAGAACACAGCAGGTGAAGCTCAGGAAACAGACACGGGAGGGCAACACATTCCAAGCTGATGAAATGAAGATATATAAGAGAATCTAACAGGGGCGAGTGGCAGGTGGGCTGACACTGGATTGTAGGGTGTGGCACTTAGACTTGGGAAACAGACCTGCAAAAACTAGACGTTGCTGGCTTCACGTATTATGCTGAATTTGGACTTGATATTTTAGACATGGCGGGTTCTATTAAAAGCAGGATCTGGAACAACTTAGAGACATGATCAATATGCATTTCCAAATACCATTTTGGCTGCAATGGGCAAAGGAATAAACAGGAAGTAGTGATGATGAATATAGATGAAGGTAGGGCTGCTGGGAGCTTTTGAGACAGATTAGGCAGGGGAGAACAAGTGCTGGATGTGAAACAGCGTTGCGATAGTGAAGGGGGTAAAAAGTGGGCTCAACAAAGGCAATGATGGATGCAGAAGAAAGGACGATTTGACATTATGATTTGGGTGGGGCATCTGGGTGGCTCAGTGGGTTAAGCGTTGGACTCTTAATTTTGGCTCAGGTCATGGTATCTCAGTTCATGAGTTCCAGTCTCGCATCGGGCTCTGAGCTGACAATGTGGAGCCTGCTTAGGATTCTCTCTCTCTGTCTCTCTGCCCTTCCCCCTCTCGTGCTCTCTCTCTCTCTCAAAAGTAAATAAATAAACATCAAAAAAAGAAAAAAGAAATTTTAACTTAGGTATCATGAACCGAATGAGGTGGGAGGGTCAGAACAGGGTCACAGAGTCTGAGATGCCTGAGGGAAACCAATGTTTAAGGTATGGACGTGAGAGGAGACAGTGCAGGAGTTTGGATCGCTGCCCCTTCTCTTCCCACACGGAATCGTAGAACACAGATATACATGTGCACCCACTGCAACTCCCCCTCCCCCTCCACATACATACTCTGGCTAGGAAATGAGACTTCTTCCTAAAGTACCTCTGATTCCTCTTCTGCTCTATCTATTTGTTCCAAAGCACTTACCAACTGCTGATACTGTAGTTGACTTTTTTAATCTTTATTATTTATCTTCTATCTCCCATACTTAATGTAAAGTTCATAAGAACAGGAATTTTTATTGACTTGCTCGCTGATGCATCCCAACCAACTAGAACGGTGCCTGTCACGTGGTAGACATTCAATAAATACGTTCGATGAATAAATACATTTAAAATTGTGTCTGTAGCTATCATTTTGAGCACGGATTCTAAGATCTTTATTTATCTGTTGCCTCTGTAATATTCCAGCATCTTTTGTCATTTCATTTGCTAGTTTACTTTTAAAATATTTGGTATCTGAAATACAGAGGTTTCACTGTTTCCTATTTTTAATTTAAAAGGTTACTTCTGTATGGTAATACAGCAAGCTTTCCAAATGGACAGTTAGTTCAGTTTGTTAATTTTCAGTTGATAGCTTGTAATTTTTCAGTCCTGCCATAGAAACTTGCTATTTGTAACTATGGATTCCTTCCATTAGTTCCTGTTTGATAACTTGCTCTATCTAGGTTGTAAATCCATTTAGAACAACGACCAGCAATATTTTACGTGTGTGTGTGTGTGTGTGTGTGTGTGACAGAGAGAGAGAGAGAGAGAGAGAGAGAAAGAGTGAGAGACAGTCTGTACACGTGCCCATGTACAGAAGCTAGTGCAGTACACTTTGTATGCTATGGTTAAGATAAAAGCGAAAGTCTACAGTCATGAACATACACATGTAGAGAGCTGGTTCTATAATCAGGCCGTCCACATTTACCCATGAGAGAATGTTGTGATGCCCAGAGGCTGTTTCATGACTATCTGGGCTACAATTTAGATGGAATTCTCCTGGATGCAAAACCAGGCTCTGGTTTAATTCCTGAATCAAGTGAATTTCTTCCTTATGAAGACCTCCTAGCTTTCAATCTCTCAGGGACTGGCTTTGTTTCACAGGAATGAAAACAGCAAGCTAGCACGGGTACCTGGGAAGAAAAGGTTAGCACTCGATACCCAAATTTGTGCAGCACTGGTTAAAGGTGATCAACGTTTTTTAAAAAATCATTCTTTGTCATATACTAAATTCAGTAATTTTGTTCAGATGGTATGCTTCTTGGAGTATTTTACTCGTTTTTGTCTTTTCCAATTCCATCCACAACATCCAACTGTGCAAAGCCGAACACCCAGTAAGTTCATTCAATTTGAATTATAAAATGGTTTTGGTTGGAAGATTTTTGTTCTTACACGTTAAGCTAGATGTTGCTGGTTTGGGGAAAAAAATCATCTTATTATAGAAAATGCAGAAGCGTGGCTCACATACATATACCTTTTTTCAGCTCTTTTAAGCTGCCTGTCACATCAATTTCTGATTTCTCTGTGAATATATTAAAGTTCACTGAATAATAATTACAAAAAATCATAAATATAGGATTGAGGTTCATTTTAATTAGAGGGAAAAAATCTCTGTATTAACAAGCTACCCAGATTTCTTCTTTTATCTCAACATATTTTCCTGCAACTCGAGAGCTGAACTATGTTGAATTCACAACAACAACAAACAAACCTAACCTACAACAACTTATGAGCAAATGCTGTGTTCAGCAGGTTTTCAAATGAACACTTTCTCTTTGATAGTAACTGTTAACTAGCTATATTTCTTAATCTTCATAAATGCCATTGCTTAATTACTTTAACTCCTTTTAATCATCCGCTAAATCAGCAAGTTTGTCTTTCCCGGTTAACGTGCGCCCTCTGGTGTCCATTCACTGAGATGCAACAGCTCCAATCAACTGCTTTTGTATACAAACCAGCTCGGTTCCACAAGCACAGCGGAATGGTGTATTTCTAAAAGATTTGAACAAATTTCATCCTCAACTTCAACCTTTTATGCAAAGAAAGTGATGTCATTGAGGGGGCCAAGATGAGATACCTGTAATTTCCCTTAGGATCTACAAAACAAGCAGGATAGTTACCTCCCTCCACTGCTTACAGCTTCACCGCCTCTCTGATAAGTTACTAGAATATTACAAAAAAAAAAAAGAGAGAGAGAGAAAGAAATAATTAATAGACAGGTTTATGCTTAAATATCAAAAGCTATCACATCCATGAGCATCTTTCTTAAAATGGAATATTTTCTCCCTTTCTACTTAGAAGCATTAGAAAAACCATCACAGAAAGTAGATTTCTGATTCAACTAGTATTTTTTAAGATTGTATAACATTAAATATGTTACTCCTATTTTCTTAATGTGCCAATAAAGTTAAGAACTAAGTAAAAGCAAACTTCAGTGCACTCTTATTAAATATAACTATTATGCATTGCTACATTCCTATTCCCATAGTTTTCTACTTTAAATTATTAGATCGTATGATTTCATGATTATATATATATACGTGTGTGTATATATATATATATATATATACACACACGTATATATATATGTATATACACACACGTATATATATATACACACGTATATATATATACGTACGTACGTATATATATGTATATGTGTGTATATATACATATATATATACATGTATATATATATATACATATATATATATATGTATATGTGTGTATATATACATGTATATATATATATATATACACGTATACGTGTGTGTATATATATATATATATATATATATATATATACACACACGTATATATATATATAAACATATAAATACATATTTGGAATCTTAAATTTGGGGGAAAAAATGACTAGGCTATTTTCCCAGAAGAAGTACCAGAAAGACAAAGATAAATGTTCAAATAAACCTTCTCTCTCTCTACACACAAAGATATATGTCAAGTTGTGGCAGTTAATTAATACAACCTATTTTTTCTTGTGGCTTGTAGAACCCCTTCCCATTACATTTTCATCAGACATGTGTACATATAGTGAAACTATATTTTAATGTTCTTGGAAGCATTCTCAGCCCAATGAATTATGGGTATAAAAATTTAGCAATAACAAATACAGATTTGCACACAGTTAGGCAAGAGGTTAAGAAGATTAGCTTTTCTGTAAATACAGACACATTTTCTAAGAAGAAACATGTTTCTAAAAGCTGCCAAATTCTGCTACTTAGAAGAACTCCAAACGGGGAGTGTGTTAAGGAGAGATAACTGCTTCCAGTGATTACTTTAAATGGATTAAAACCGAGGAGGCAAGACTACAGGTACATCTTTTACTAAAAGGTGATGTGAAAGAAGAGGACCCACTTTGAAAGAAATTGAATAGAACAAAATATTAGGATTCTGACTTCAGGAAAATAAAAAGTTTTATCTTTCACATGTGCTGGGTATTTTGACTCCCTTTAAAAATGTTGATTCTGTGGACAGAGAATTGCAAGGGAGAAAGATTTTTGTTGGAAAACATAAAGGCTTAAGTTAAGGGTAAAAAAATGCACCGCCAAGTATGAAATAATCAATAAGATCATTAGCATGTTAAATCATGCTGAGGGTAGAAACAGAGTGTCTATCTAATGAAACACGTGCAAACAAGGCTAGGATGCGATGTGGAATCATGAATAAATAACTGTATTAAACGGATGAAAGGCAACACCAATCATTTCTACTTCAAATGCATGCCTGACATGAGTAAATGAAGGACCGTATTCCATTTTAAGTCCTTTCCCCCAACTAACGGCAGAAAATGAAATAAAAACAGAAACACAATAGTACAACACATGCCAAACCAACAAAGGAGAGGAGGAGGCTAAGTGCAAATATGTACCTGTTGGTGTGAAGGTAAAAGACGGGACTGAAAAATCAAAACAAAATATAAACCAGTTATTAAGCTGAAGAGAGAAAGGGAACACATCACATTAGTATAAATCAAGCAGACAGCTGAACATAAAACAAATGTAAATAACTAAGCCAGCAGTTCTGACGCTCTGATAGATGGATAAAACCAAATCTGAGGTTCAAAGAAGAGGCTTGTCTCTACAGGTACCATTTTGAAGCGTCTGGCATTCTAGTACAGCGGGGAGTCGTGCTGGGTTAGCCTGTGAATGACCCTGCATTTAGTGACAAGGATTTAGCTCCCGGCTTTAGTACAAACAGGAATCCTCTACTATTAATCATTTCTAAACATTGGTTGATGGATTCTCAAACAAGTATTATCAGGGTCTTGATTGAACCTTATCTAGAAATCTGAAAGTAAATGCTTATTAAAGTGAACTAATAGGTGGACTTAGGTATTCATTATTAAGAGAAGGAGAGAGACAGAGAGAGGGAGGGAGGGAAGGAAGGGAGGAAGGGAGGGAGGAAGGGAGGAAGGGAGGGAGGGAGGAAGGAAGGAAGGAAGGAGAGAGGGAGGGAGGGATGGAAAGAGGGAGGGATGGAGGAAAGGAAGGAAGGAGGGAGGAAGGAAGGGAGGGAGGAAGGGAGGGAATGAAGGGAGGGAGGAAGGGAGGGAATGAAGGGAGGGAAGGAAGGAAGGAAGGAAGGAAGGAAGGAAGGAAGGACAGAAGGAGGGAAGGAGGGAGGAAAAGAAGCAAAGAGGGACAGAAGGAGGGAAGGGAGGGAGAGAGGGAGGGAAGGAAGGAAAGAAGGAAGGAAGGAAGGAAGGACAGAAGGAGGGAGGGAGGGAGGGAGGAAAAGAAGCAAAGAGGGACAGAAGGAGGGAAGGGAGGGAGAGAGGGAGGGAAGGAAGGAAGGAAGGAGAGAGGGAGGGAGGGATGGAAAGAGGGAGGGATGGAGGAAAGGAAGGAAGGAGGGAGGAAGGAAGGAGGGAGGGAGGGAGGAAGGAGAGAGGGAGGGAGGGAGGGATGGAAGGAAGGAGGGAGGGAAGGAAGGAAGGAAGGGAGGGAGGAAGGGAGGGAGGAAGGGAGGGAGGAAGGGAGGGAATGAAGGGAGGGAATGAAGGGAGGGAATGAAGGGAGGGAAGGAGGGAAGGAAGGAAGGAAGGAAGGAAGGAAGGAAGGAATGAAGGAAGGAAGGACAGAAGGAGGGAGGGAGGGAGGGAGGAAAAGAAGCAAAGAGGGACAGAAGGAGGGAAGGGAGGGAGAGAGGGATGGAAAGAGGGAGGGATGGAGGAAAGGAAGGAAGGAGGGAGGAAGGAAGGAGGGAGGGAGGAAGGAGAGAGGGAGGGAGGGAGGGATGGAAGGAAGGAAGGAAGGAAGGAAGGAAGGAAGGGAGGAAGGGAGGGAGGAAGGGAGGGAGGAAGGGAGGGAATGAAGGGAGGGAAGGAGGGAAGGAAGGAAGGAAGGAAGGAAGGACAGAAGGAGGGAGGGAGGGAGGGAGGAAAAGAAGCAAAGAGGGACAGAAGGAGGGAAGGGAGGGAGAGAGGGAGGGAAGGAAGGAAGGAAGGAGAGAGGGAGGGAGGGATGGAAAGAGGGAGGGATGGAGGAAAGGAAGGATGGAGGGAGGAAGGAAGGGAGGGAGGAAGGGAGGGAATGAAGGGAGGGAGGAAGGGAGGGAATGAAGGGAGGGAAGGAAGGAAGGAAGGAAGGAAGGAAGGACAGAAGGAGGGAAGGAGGGAGGAAAAGAAGCAAAGAGGGACAGAAGGAGGGAAGGGAGGGAGAGAGGGAGGGAAGGAAGGAAGGAAGGACAGAAGGAGGGAGGGAGGGAGGGAGGGAGGAAAAGAAGCAAAGAGGGACAGAAGGAGGGAAGGGAGGGAGAGAGGGATGGAAAGAGGGAGGGATGGAGGAAAGGAAGGAAGGAGGGAGGAAGGAAGGAGGGAGGGAGGAAGGAAGGAGGGAGGGAGGGAGGGATGGAAGGAAGGAAGGAAGGAAGGAGGAAGGGAGGGAGGAAGGGAGGGAGGAAGGGAGGGAATGAAGGGAGGGAAGGAGGGAAGGAGGGAAGGAAGGAAGGAAGGAAGGAAGGACAGAAGGAGGGAGGGAGGGAGGGAGGGAGGGAGGGAGGAAAAGAAGCAAAGAGGGACAGAAGGAGGGAAGGGAGGGAGAGAGGGAGGGAAGGAAGGAAGGAAGGAGAGAGGGAGGGAGGGATGGAAAGAGGGAGGGATGGAGGAAAGGAAGGAAGGAGGGAGGAAGGAAGGAGGGAGGGAGGAAAGGAAGGAAGGAGGGAGGGAGGGAGGGAAGGGAGGGAAGGGAGGAAGGAGAGAGGGAGGGAGGGAGGGAAGGAAGGAGGGAGGGAGGAAAGGAAGGAAGGAAGGAAGGAGGGAGGGAGGGAGGGAAGGGAGGGAAGGGAGGAAGGAGAGAGGGAGGGAGGGAGGGAAGGAAGGAGGGAGGAGGGAAGGAAGGAAGGAGGGAGGAGGGAGGGAAGGAAGGAAAAGGGAAGGAAGAGAAAGAAGGAACAAAGAGAAAGAAATGAGGAAGAGAGGGAAGAAAGAAGGCAAGAGCGAACTGAAACAAAGAGAACCATAAAACTGAACTGCCAAGAAATGCCTGACACCTTATCACGTAAACAGTGTAATACTATGTTTTTATCATTGTGGAAATTTGTGAATGGGAAAAAATGGGTAGTTTTAAACTTTAATTTCTCTATTCTAGTTCACATGTAGAAGCCTTCTCCGAGTAGGCTGAGCAGTTTTTAAACGTCACCCCAGAAGCTAACAACACAACAATAACGCCCCACTGAAAGCCTTCGCTCTCTCTGCAGTTATAAATCTTCATCTCGTCAATAATGCCCGAAATTCAACTGCAGACCTCAAAAGTGGCAGCCTTGCCTCCCCCACTTTTCCTACCTCCTCCCAAATGCTGGGTGTTGGATAACACCACTAGTGTTTCTATGTCATTTCCTGGAGGGAGGGGGCTGACTCATTTCCCAAGCTCTTCACATGAATCGAAAGTAAACACTGACCTGGCAAAGACAGCAAGGGAACCTACGCTGCTTTCTTGAAGACTAAAGTTTGTGTCTGAGAAATCCTTAATTCACACAAACTAGAATATCGATTCCTTATCGTGGATCATCAAGTTGCCAAAAAATGTATTTTCCACTTCACATATGAATGTCTCCCAGAAATTTACTTTGGGATTAGAGCCTTTGCGGCTGCTAACTGTTAACGCTGGGGCATGCCGCACAATTGTCACTTTTCACCAAACCGTTTTATCTCTGAGCACACTAGAAGGAACAAAAACGACACCCTCAATGCCGTGTACCCAATTTACACACTGGCCTTCGTTTGGAGCACAGCCGCAGTCTCCCGGGCTGTGTTTTCTTTCAGTTAGGTCTTTTCAGAGAGTCAATGTAATTTAGCTACAATCAAAAGTTCAGAGTCATAGTAACAAGTCTTCATAAATAATAATAATAATAATAATAAAAGGTACATTGGAAAGTGAAGCTATTCAAGTGCCTGAGCATTAATCTGCAGTCATAAGGACATAGGGACAATATGAAAGGTCCTTGTCTGTACTCTTAGCTAACTGCCAACCCAGTTAAAGGAACTAAAGGAGAGATGAAAAGAAGTCCATCTAAGTGAAATTTTTACAGCCTGTACCCCAAAAAACAACTTAATTTTCAAAGCCTCTGATAATACAATAATCTCTTTTTACCCAGCGATGCTGGTGCACCGTGTGAATGCATGTGGAAAAGGGACATGGCATGTTCCAGCATAGGGTTTATCTACAGATAAATGGGGGCGGGGGGTGTTTAAAAATGCTCAGTGTCACCCAAAGTCACACTCTGGCTTGATGGTTTATAGGGCAATAGGTTCTTTCATGTCTATTTCTTTGAAATGCTTCATCTCGTTTTTTTCTTTTAATTACTGGCATTGTTTTGGCAGAGACAATTTAAGGTTTCAGGATGCACTTTTTTTTTTTTTTTTTGAATTGCATGGAAACAGAATTATGAAAAAGTGCCAACAAGGCAAAATGGGAAAGCTGAATCGAATGCTCACCAATTACATTTGTAATTATGTTCTATGATTTCTGCTTTAACACAAGCTAGTTAAAAGGACAATGATATTAGTTTAATAGGTTTTGCACAAAGAGCACATAGGCATCTGCCAGCATGCTTAAAGTACATTAGTGGAAGAAGAGAAATTTCAGAGAGGAAGTGGGTTTCATGTCACATATTTAGATTTCAAGACAATACAGAGCATTCAATTGTTATGACTGTACAGCTACAGCACCTTATGGCACTAAGAAGTACAAGATTCCCGGAGAATTCAAGAGAGTCCTCATCTGTGCGTTAATTAAATCACTTATCCTCTTCAAGTTGGATTTCAAAACACAGCTCCCAACACCCCTGCCCCTTCCCTGCCCCACGACACAGGGACACCCGCAAGCCCCTTCTCGGCATTGCCATTTAGTCAAAGGTTTTATATGGTGACACATGTGAGGGACATTGTCCTGCTTTGTATACATAATGAGCGCCAGCTCCCTTTGCAGTAACCTCCAAGCCCTCATTTTCCATTTCACAGGCAGGGATACTGACATTTTGCTTCATCTCTAGACAGAATACATATCTGAAAAAAAAAACATTTTTAAGGATGGTAATGCTGCAGCAAGTGTACCTACATAGAATGCTGCACACCCACAGGCAGGAGGCACATTAATTTATTTTTGCAGCACGGTGATGAAGTTGTGTGCACTCTTTCTTGCCAAGATCCCTTGTGACTGAGAGCACTAATATTTTAGACTGCTTCTCCAGGCTGTTTTATAAGTGTACAGGGACAGTCAAGAGAACTTCTCATTGAGAAAAGTTCTAGCTAGCACCACAAATTCTGACTTTGCCTATAACTGATTAGAGAAAGGGCTTAGCCAAGACACTTAGGAAATGTTCCCTTCAAAAATTCTGTTGACGTTTTTCTAAAGGGTGGTGATGGTGGAGGGAGGGGATGTGTTTATCGGTAATTCCCTTTAAATTTGCAGCAAAGCAAAAGTGTTGTGTTAGATTTGCATCTAAGCCCTATGACTAGGGTGAATGTGTAATGTGTCATATAAACCAGGACAGTTTTGAGAGCAAAAAAGGAGCAGTATAAATAATTTAGTTGGACTAAAGACATAAATTGGGCCTCTCCCCAGATAGCCAGAACCTTCACTCAAACTACCTATAGCCCATATCAGAGGCCCAGAATTGATTAATATATTTGTTCGGAAGGTGGGGGCAGGGAGGATTATTTGCCTGAGAACGTTCACAAATCTTATCAAAGGATAAAAAATACAAATCACCAGTGTACAGACTTCAAAGGCATGTATGGTGAAGGTGTCTGAAAATTCTTGGTGTACTCAGTTCATCCATACAATTGTAACTAACAGCAGCCAGGTAAACTTTTTCTTCTAAAACTATCAACACATTTGTAACGAAATCCCCATCGCTAATTAACGCCATATCGATATTCAACTCCGCAACTTTAAATACAGCAATAAAAAAATAAAATAAACACTCCTCTCTGCAAATGGAGGCACATCATTTAGCTGGGCATTCCATGTTCAGTAAGAAATAACTATTTGATAGATCATCAGAAAGAATCATAAAATAATTAGTTTACAAATAATGTCTTCAGCTTCACAAAAACAACAGCACTCCGTTTAAGCTCAGTGCAGAGCTTGTATTTATAATTCCTGGGACAACGAGGCTAAAACATTTCTTCAAGAATGTAAAACCACGGAGTAACTCCCCCAAAGCACAGGAGATGGTATAACAAACAAGGGTGGACCTACCTTGGTGAAATCTATTTTAAAGGAATTGAGCCTGAAACGGATAAACCCTTGTTGGAAGTGCTGCTAATCAAGAGGAGTCAATGGGTGGAGATGACAATACAATAAAAGCACTTTTGAAAATCTTTCTATATGAAAATAATTTACTACAGGAGATACATGGTCATGAATATTCTGGGGTCACAGATTAAAATCAGGAGTTACACAAACATATTACAAAATGGAAAACTTAGGAAAGGTAGTACCTTTTCTGATACCCGCGTAAGTACTAGTCAGCCCGTTTCTCTTCTTGCGGTGTCGATAAAGCCAGATGCTAAACACCATGAGGATGATCCAGCAGGCTGCCCCGATTCCGGCAATGAACGCTGGCTGCTTCACCACATCGGAGATCTGCTGAGCAAGGCTGACCTGGTCTTCAGGCGACACAGGGTTTCCATGAGAATCTGAAATGCCATCTTTGGATTAATGTGGGTTTAAAAGTCAATGAGACAACGAATGCATACTTATCTAAGGTGGCTATCATTACTTTGTCAATTTCTGAACAGTAATTTCTTTTATTCTATGACATCCACCTCTGTTAATTAAAATAGTCCAGGAGATTGTCAGCAAAATCATATTCACTTTATCTTCATACAAAACACATATGATGCGGTAATTTTATGGACTATATTTTAAAACAAAGACAATGGCACACAATTTCTATTTTTTACTCCAGAAAACTCTGCAGCTTATTGCTTAGATGAACTTTCACAGGTTAGTGCTGAGATAAATACAAAACTATAAATCTAAAAAGTGAAATATGTCAACAATAGTATATAAATAAGGAGTATCAAATAAGTTGTATAAAAAAGATATAAACTGTCTCAGACTTCTATAGGTTTTAAAATATTAACAAATAAAAGGTTATTTCCTCTTCTTAAGGCCTATATTGAAAAAAACAGTGTATACTTTCCTTGTCCCTATACCCCGATTGTATAGGCTATTATTTTAAGACTCTAAAATGTCTTATAAACACGTTATTTGGGCCTATGTTCAAAGGGTCTATAAAATTTAGTTTAATATAAAACCAAAGAAAAATTAAGATAATCTTACCACTGAAATAACTATGAATAATATTCCTATTTTTTAACAGTAATCTCTATACCCAACATGGGGCTTGACCTCACAACCCTGAGATCAAGAGTTGGATGGTCTACTGAATGAACGAACCAGGTGTCCCACATTTTTTTTTTCAAGTCATCTCTTTCTTTTTAAAATAATAGCCGTGATCAACAACAGATATAAGAACATTAAATATGGACAAGAACTATCAAGTGTTATCAAGCCAAGAAGGTTTGTGTTTTGTTATCTCAATCCAAGAATTTGAAATCGACGGCATTGATGGCTATTCAAATGTACTTATTTTTGCATTCATGTTTAAACCCACTGCGATTCATTGTCTAAGCCCACCATTCCGTCAAGTCACACAGAGCAGTTAGCAGAGTCTATGGAGAACTGGAAGTGCTGTGCTGTCATCAGAGCCATACCCTACTTCATGGGCTCTGACTTGATCGCAACACCAAGGTGGCCCAGTGGGCAGAATTCCCACCAGTGTCTACTTTTAATGTTCCTCCCCCACAACATCTGGTGAAACAAGAAGGGTTTGTCCATTTCATTAGGGCTGGTGCTTTCTTACAGTCGTCAAATTTCACTGGACTCTGAAAATGTTCTGGTAATGAAGCTGTTTTAAAATAGAAACATTTTGGGGCGCCTGGGTGGCTCAGTTGGTTGAGCGGCTGACTTCGGCTCAGGTCACGATCTCGCGGTCTGTGAGTTTGAGCCCCACGTTGGGCTCTGTGCTGACAGCTCAGAGCCCAGAGCCTGTTTCAGATTCTGTGTCTCCCTCTCTCTGACCCTCCCCTATTCATGCTCTGTCTCACCCTGTCTCAAAAATAAACGTTAAAAATAAAATAAAATAAAATAAAATAAAATAAAATAAAATAAAATAAAATAAAATAAAATAAAATAGAAACATTTGTTCTAATCCAAAATTCCACCCCCCCTTTTTTTTTCAGAAAAATAACCACGATAGCTTATTATCTAGGAATAACATTTCTCCAACAGAAAAAAAAAAATCTACAGACGATTTTTTTCTTATTAGATGATATTATGTCCCAATAAGACATTGGTTAGACAAATAAGCAGCATTCAGTGGCTAAGGAAACAATCTTGTGAAAGTGCCACCCCTTTCTATGTAAAATGGTAGCTACACTGCTACTCACAGGGGTGTGTGTGTGTGTGTGTGTGTGTGTGTGTGTGTCTGTGTGTGGTGTTATTATTATTTTTTTTTTACCTTTTTTTTTGAACAGAATCCCATATTATATTCTGTGGAGGGTCAAGCCGGAAAAGCCTATTTTTATAAATTCTCTCAGTTACCTGCTTTCAACAGTTTGTTGACTGAATGTTTCATTTCATGTTCCAGGCTCTTTTATCTACAGTTATCGTAAAAGCACTTCATCCTCTGCGAGTTCACCAAGCAGACCTATTCTTTTTTTTTTTTTTTTTCCTGATACACTTTTTGTATCTACTAAGTTTATAGATTTCATGGCTATTTGTGCAAGGTTAAGTTGGGTAGCTTCAGATTTTATGGAGACAGCTAAGAGAGGTTCCATGCAAGCGACCAGATGGGCTTAAGAGAATAAAGTGTGGTGTGACTAATGAATTAAAACGGCCACTCTGTATCTCAGTCTTTGTCTCACTGCAGCTGAGGCTATACTAAGATATGGAAAACTGGAACACATTTATAATTTCAAGAAAACCAATTTGACCCTCAAATCCCTTGATTTAAATCTTAAATAAATAAAATTACACATGGCCCTTTCCCAATTCAGCTCTGAAAACACAGGACTAAAATCACATGTTACAAAAGTAGGTAAGTGACATCAACAATGTATAAGGTCATCACAGTGTAACCTATAATATCAATTTTAATAAGTTAGTACTGACACTTCATAAAAGTGGGCAAGTGAGTAAAAGGTCTATACTGAGACTGTTTTTCCCTTATCTCACCTAAAATTGTATCAAGTAATTCTCTTAGTTTCCTGTATTACTTGGAATTTTGTAATAGATGATCCTGAAATAAATCATGAAACTATTTCCACCTAAAGGTTGCACACGTAATCACTGTTTAAAAAGATAATTCCCAACTCGAATTCTGGTCCATGGCTCTGGCGGATGGAGCAAGCTCCCTTCTGAAGGTTGGAATGTTATTGCCATAGCATAGAGTTTTCGGGAGGTAGCTCCCTCACCAGTGACTTCATTTTGTGGTGTTCCCATTCATCTATTTGGAATCACGGGACTTGAGTCCTGGGCAGGAGGCATGCACTATTTCTAGATCTGCACCATTAAATCCTCCCCTACACTATGTGTTTCTTTTTCTTTCTGCTGGCCTTGGGTCAACCTTGGAAGCTCCACATTAAATAAAGCTAAGCCTCATCAGCCCGTGACCCTCCACGTCTACAAGGAACAGGGTCCTACCCCACAATTACTGCACTTCAGGTGGACTTTATTGTGTTATACCACAGGAGTTCGGCAAGGACATCTACTAGAGAAGATAGCATTGTCTTAACAATGGAACAATGATAGTTTCCAAATTGAATGTAAAGCTTATACAACACAGTTTATTCAAAGCCAAATGTTTTTTAATTTTGTTTTGAAATAATGTCTTGAATGTCATCGATTATCATCCAAATGCAAAAATACTATGCACTTATCTGTGAAGTATAAAAAATGCATATATCTGATCCTTTTCCATAATTTAGAAACGGACATAAAATCTTATTAATGCTTAACTTGGGATCTGAAATGAACAGACACAATGTTGACTGGGCTCTCAGCATCTTTTGTAATTTAAATGTAGCCTCTTAATATTGACACTTTTCTTTTCCCTTTCCATTTATAGTTGTATTTGTTGCTGTTTTGTTATTATTTGCTTTACATTTTTCTAGTAACCATTTACTAATTTGTATTTTGTATTCATGCGACATTGACTACAGGAGACTGTTGTTACAATGCTTCTCTGTTAAGTTTTCTTTTTTTCTTTTAATTCATCTAACCACTTTTGAAGCACATATTGTATTTAACTATCTAAGTAATTAGCATATAACCATATTCCCATTCTCTTTGACATTTGAATCTATCTTTTGTTATAAAAAGCAATTAAAATTTTAAACAGACACCAAAAATGGGGTGCCTGGGTGGCTTGAGCCCAGGCTGCCTTGGCTGAGCATTTGGCTCTTGATCTCATAGTTTGTGGGATCGTGCCCCTCATCAGGCTCTGCACTGACAGTGTGGAGCCTGTTAGGGATTCTCTTTCTCTCCCTCTCTCTGCCTCTTCCCCACTCTCTCCTATCTCTCTCTCTCAATATAAATAACAACTTTAAAAAAAAAAACAACAGACACCAAAATGATAAATATAAGTTGCATATTGCTTAAACTTCTAATGCCTAGTGTAACTTTTTCATGGGAATTTATTTTTTTCATCCAAATCACTATAAATTCCGTGAATGTTCAGACTGTCTTTCTTACCCACTGAGGTATCCTTGGTTCTCAATTAATAGTATTTGTTGAATAGACCAAAAAAGAAAAGAAAAGGATAGAATTAGGATGACAATGAATGCTGACAGCCTTTGCTTGAAATATAATTTAAAATGTGTGCTCAGCTAAGTTTAAGTTTAGTTGTGATACATATTATATACATTTATGTAATCATAATATTATATGGTCTATTCTATATTTTTATAATTATATACTTGTATATATCTTTCTGCATTTATGAAATATATTGTTGCAGCTCTATTTCCAACAAACCAACCAACCAACAAAAAACAAAGGCAGGACAATGGATACAGCGACAGACTGTCAAAGTGGATCTGTACTGGCACTCACCTAACTGGATGAACTGTGGCTCGCTCTTCACCCCGGCCCCGGCCCCAGTGCTGGCTGCCACCTCTATGCTGTACCGGATCCCAGGAACCAGAGAAGGGATGACCACAGAAAAGGTGGAACCATCTACTGTCTTGTTTATATGATATCTAGTTTCATTGCCCAGACACCAAACCTTTAAGAAGAGAACAAGGAATGTTAAGCTGGTAAACTATTTAAGTGAACGCAAAGATCAGCATAGCATTTCAGTTTTAGACCCAGACCAAGTTCAGACTCATCATGAACCTAATATAGGATGCTGCAAAAGTCATTTTTCCCTAGGATCTAGTTCTGAGAGGCCTCTCCC
The DNA here is from genome assembly GCF_018350215.1 of Panthera leo. Classification (NCBI taxonomy): domain Eukaryota; kingdom Metazoa; phylum Chordata; class Mammalia; order Carnivora; family Felidae; genus Panthera; species Panthera leo. Next base: position 31,832,394 of record NC_056687.1, read on the forward strand.
CGTCAAACCTCAGGTTACCAGTACCTTCAAAACCTCTCTAAATTGTCTCATATACTTTGAAAGGATTATAATGGGAAAGTCTATACATTTTTGCTCAAAGACACAGGTTCTTATTATCAGTCCAAATCAACAGGGTGTTTTTTTCTTTTTAAACACCTAGAAATTATTTGCCAAAAAGGCTTTGCAAAAAGCTGTGTATAGCCAGATAAAGATCAATAACTTAATCTAAAGTACCTTTGTATAAATATGGCTATTTATAACAAAACTGGACAGGGGTACCTGGTTGACTCAATTACTGGAGCATGTGACTCTTGGTCTCTGGGTCCCAAGTTTGAGCCCCATGTTCGGTGTAGAGTTATAGAGTTTAGTGAAAAGTAAATAAATAAAACTGGATACAAGGAGAAAGGGTCTTCCTAGGAGTCTACTCAGCCTGTGGTGTGTGAGTCTTTGATAACATATATGAGACAATGAAAAATAACAACACATATTTGAAAGAAAAATATTCTTCCAATAAGAAAACTAGTGTATAGCTCAATAACTTTGATAAGGATATTTGTGATGGGAAATTATTTTAAGGAAATTAAGATATCTGAACTACACAGTAATCCTTAATTTAAATTTCACTAAAGGATTATTTAATCAGAGTGACCCTCAGCAATGTTCAAGAAGTAGGATATGGTGCATGACAGCATTTGGACTCAGTTGCCATAAGAAAATGGTCCATGGGGTAGTAAAACACACTCTCTATTCTTTACGATGTCCTCGAGCAAGATGTAGGATTAGTTTCAAGTAGCCTATTGTCTAAACTGTAATATGGAATGGGATTTAAAATAAACCCAAGAAAGAGTACCAGTGTCTCCTATCATGTAGGCAACCACCATTTATTTTTTTCTTTGGAGGTTAACATTATTTTAATATTGTTTCAATGCATAACACCAACAAATGGTCAGACTCTATACCAGGATCTGACCATTTGGAAATAAAGAGTCCTTTGTGATTTTTTCCTCCCCCAATTACATTACACAGCTGAACCAAAGCCACAAACTGATTTTGTACCAGTCAATCAGGTTTTCAAAGGCATTTTATTATTTTAAATTGACCATGAAGTTAAGTGAAATCCACCCTTTTGCATTTCTTCTGGAGAGAAATGAGCTTTGGCTCTTAGGGGAAAATGCCTACATTACACAATTTTACTTGAGAGCTGAGACATCACCTCATTTTAAATCCTTAATAATCTCTATAACAGTTCATTTTTCTGGACTGAACCATAGCATCCTGTCACTCCCCAGTATTCAGATAACCTTGATATTCATGAGAAAACACTTACATCGTAGAGACTAGTACCTTTTAATGACTCAATTACACTAGAAGATCTAATTTGAAATATCTTAGAACATTTGAGGGGCATTCACAGCACTATTTTAAATACTATAAAATGTCACCCTTTAAAAATATATGCAAATTTCATAACGAGGTTTTCAGTTTGTTTTTAAAAATCATTTTAAGAAAATATTAGACCTAAATTAAGCTCAGTATATCTAGTTGTTTTACAAACCAATTTGCTACTCAAAAGAACACTGATGGTCTTTATTTGGGTCTTACCAAGTGTGCACATTAGAATCACCTTGGAAAGATCTACCAAAATACATATGCAAGTGCCCTATCAGACCTACTGAATCAGAATCTCTCAGAATGGTGGTCAGGGACCTATACTTGGAAAATGAGTCCACAAGTGATTCTGATGTTGGTATGCAATTGCCTGTAGAAGATAAATGTGTTCACCTTTTTAACGTCATTTTCCTATCAATGGACACAGACTAAAATATTCACATATGTGAGATAAACTCGTATCACAGTTTAGATAGTAACTAGAAAAATACTCAGGTATCACGGGAATACAAAGCAGTATCTACGGAAATACATGTTTTGCAGTTAAAATTCTTTTAGTATGCAATATGTTTACACATATGTTGGAAAAAAAGACCTGTGAAAGCTATTTTCTATTGAGATTCCCCTGATTCAATCAATCACTTCTTCATTTATCATGGATCATTAAGCCTTTCCTATAATATAGATTCATTGATAGGCTACATCTCATGACCCTAAATTAGTTTTTATTGTACCTTGTCATGCTTGAAAATATTTGCTCAAAATCTATGTAAGACTCTTAAATTTAATGACTAAAGCCAATGACTTCACAGATAAAAATAATTGTCAGAATATTAGATTAAGCCACTTGACATCTTATATTTTTAAAATTCATTTAAACATACATAAATTTATAACTGAATCTCCTCTGAGACAGGACATTTTCCTTTGAAACTAAAACACAGTTTATAGAAAAAAAAAATTTGTGCACCTCAAAATAAGTTTTCCAACTTAGCTCCAAAGTTCGAAAATTTCAAATATGTTGAAAAAAACATAAAGCAAACCATGTTTAATAGAATTTGACTCATAGGTAATTCATGGGGCAACCAAATCCTGCAAAATATATTCAAGGTATTTTTTTAAGGTAAAAAAATTACTTTTTTATTAGCATTCATACTTGCTGTTTGTGTGAAATTACATGGACCTATAGATTTTGTGACCATATAGATTACTTCTTTTAAATTAACTGTTTCTTCAAATGGCTGAAGAAAGAATTATTCCACAATTACTGAAAAGGAAAGTGTTTTTCAAATAATTTTACATGTTGCTCCATTGACCAGCAGATGGCGCCAAATATCCACAATTTAAACACGCTTTTTCTGTGTGTGTGTTTTTTGTGGGTTTTTTTTGTTTTTGTTTTTGTTTTTTTTTTTTGGTAGGGGGAGAAGGGTGTCCATCAGTAAATTACTATATATGTATTACCTTATACTCTTGGACCATTCCGTTTTGAGTGTCTTCTGGAGGCGCCTGCCAACTAACAAGAATTGCAGTTCCATTTCCATCATTCTTTGACACAGTTACACTTTGGGGTGGGGCACTGGGTGCTATTAAATTATTTTAAAAAGTAGGTTATGAATATATTAGAGAACACTGGAAGCAGACACAACATTTAAAGTCAAGTAGTCACTATATAAAATCTATGTCAATATATGCATATGTCTCATCCAAGTCTGAATCGTCCCAAATGATTTAAGTGTCTCCTCAATATTGCTAACTCTTTAGCTATTGAGAATTTTCCATAACCAAAGTTACATAGATTATCTCCACAAAATATGCCAGGAAAATTCTTGTTTCTCCTACCCTATAACCTTAGTCTCATGTTCTCCCTACAAGCGTTCCAAACTATAAAGGTATACATTAATCACCCATGACATTAACTATATCCTTATCATTTATGTAATCAAAGTAATGAACACATTTTACAGAAAATTCTGGTTTTATTAAAGAATATGTTTGTGACATTTAACCTTTCTGTAAATAAGGGTTTAAAATTCCAGTTATAGAGTAGCCTATCATACTGGTTTTTCTAGAGCTGAGCAGTTTCCATAGACATGAGGCATAAGCATAAAATGCTAACCCCAGAAAGTCCTGGAAAAACCAAGTCAATACTCACCTTATTTATAAATCATTACTCAAAGTAACATTCAATCAGTGAATAGAAGATAATTAATGGAAAGTCAAGCACATTGAGAGCAAGTTTATCTTTAAATGTGAGTTTTAGTTCTGAACAATTGAGTATGTCCTATATATGCCATTAAGTAACACACAGTTGAGTCCACATTTGCACATTTTTACAGAGGCCACTATTAAAGCAAGTCATATGTTATGGAATTTTGGTCTTTAGAAGCTCTAACTGAACAAATTCTATTAGGAAAATATAATGTTCAATATCAAGACAGTTAATAATCAGTGTCAGTATTAACATTAACATTTCTTCAATTAAGTTAATAAAAACCTAACAAATATATTGCAGAGCACAGTAATCACACATTTCATACTTGCCTTCTTCTAAGGTCTTTGCAAACTTAATTTCACTATCTGCTCCTTGAAATTCATTAAAAAAAGGACGAGCCTTAATTTCATAGTTGACTCCCTTTTTGAGATCAGGGATAACCACGCTATTTTTGGTTGGGGTCCTCACTTCAAAAACTAACCACTCCGATTCACCATGGTTGGCTCCTGATGGCCGATAAAGAATTTTATATCCTTGAATATACTGAGATTGTTGGTCCACCTATTAAAAGGACAAATAAAAATGTAACCATTTATATCTTTTTATTGGTTTATTTAAAAATTATGAAAATTAAATGTAACAAAATGCAAAAAATTCTACCTGGCTTTACTTTATAGTTTTCTAGTTTATATAAGATAGAATACTAAAAATGAGTCACTATCATTTATAATGTATTCACTTTTCAGCTTAATATATTAATATTAGATATTAATTTCTATGGTTTGTGCAGAAATGTTAGGCATCATGACAGTTCTGTGATAGACATCTAGAGATATGTCAGGACCAAAAGGATGAGAAAATGTGTTTCACCACTTTCTAATTTCAAACATTTACTTAATACTACCTAGAAATATTTCTAAGTTTAAAAAAATTATGTGGTAATGATCCTATCACAAGTTATATATTTATAATTAATATTCTGTGTTTCTTTTCTTTGAGAATGATAAAGTTTACTATTACAGTATAATAGAAAATACAACATGAAACTTTTTTTTGTTTAAAGCCAGTGCACAGCTACTATAATAAACAATACTTACATTATAAAGTTGTCATTGGTGGAAAAGTGGTCAACTATATGTGTGTGTGTGGGTGTGTGTGTGTATATATATATATATATATATGTAACTATATATATATAACTATATATATAACTATATATAAATATAACTATATATAGTTTATATATATATAACTATATATAAACTATATATATATAACTATATATATAACTATATATGTAACTATATATATAAAACTATACACATGTAACTATATATATAACTATATATATAAAACTACATATAACTATAACTATATATATAACTATATATATATATATATATGTATATATATATATATATATATATAGTTATAAGCAATCTGTTCCATAAATACATTTTTTTCATATAATGATCCCCCAGGAGTCATCTTATTAAAACTGAAATCAAATATTGCAACAATGACTCACTGTCCAGTGTACTTCGATTGAAGAGGAAGAAAGGATGGTGGGGTTGTGCAGGTGCAGTACAACATTTCCCAATTCTCTCTGGACCTGCTTGTGATCTACTCCCTGACTTGTTGGGGGAACATCTGCAACAATCCAAGAAGATTGTGTTACATCCTCCACAATGTAACTGACTTGAATGAAAACATAGTGAAACAATCCTTTCATGCATGGCAACTCTCAGAAAAGAAGAATCATTCCAACTGTGAAGTTAACCCGTTATACAGAAGAAAATAGGAACAGCTTGACGTTTTCATTAGCAAGTAGATGATGGGAGGGAGGGAGGGAGGGAGGAAGAGAGAGAGAGAGAGAGTGAGAGAGAGAGAGAGAGAGAGAGAGAACAGCAGAGGACAAGTAGAAAGCAAGAAAGAGCAGGAAGCAAAAATAACTATGACACAAAGCAGCATCTGAGGGCGCCTCCTACCATGTAATGATGGCTTTCTTGCCAAGCATGAGAGTTGGTGCAATCCCTCTGAGTTTGTTACAAAATTCTACAGTAATCTTGTGTATGCAAGAAAGGATCCAGAAATTGCAAGAGTGGATGAGAAATGAAAAGAATGGAAATGTGGAAGTATAAAGCAAGCACAAAAAGAAAATAGACACCTCACATCTTATACGATGAATTTAGATACCCTCCCCAAAAAGATACATGGTAAGTTATTAGTACCTACAATGGTGGATAGAGAAGCCACCAGTGGAATGGAATGGAATAAAATGAAATAGAGTACAGAAGAGAAGAGAAGAGAAGAGAAGAGAAGAGAAGAGAAGAGAAGAGAAGAGAGAAGAAGAAGAAGAAGAAGAAGAAGAAGAAGAAGAAGAAGAAAAACAAGAAAAAGAAAAAAGAAAAAGAAAAGAACAAAATAAATCTGATGAGGAAAGAGCACTTAACATCTATTTAACTGATGGTTTGCTTTGGTTCACTTATTGTATCACTGTACAGAAGGTTTAATAAAAAGTTCTCAATCTCAAGAACACCAAAATTTAAGAAAGGAGACCTCAAACAAAGTAAGAATTAAACTACTACAAGTGTTCATTTATGTTGCACTTTATTTTTCCCCAAAAAGGAGGGGCTTTGTTCAAGTTACTAAAGTCTCTACTCAATAAAAATTGCCCATTTCTCAAAAGGTTTTCCAAATACATACATTTTGCTTTGATTATAATAATAAAAGGGAATACAGGGTGAAGCAGGAAAGAAAATAAATAATTTTTTGTGGCCAGAATTCTTTTTCTCATAGTATTATATGTTGGCATATACATTCCAGAATATTGACTATCCCATAAACAACAGAAATGATAATTTTAGTTTTCCAAATTTTAGTTTCAGTCTTTAAAGAGCTTACTCTGAAGAAGAAGCAAAAGATATGTATATTAAGAATGAGGCTGTCCAGTATTACACTGTATGTTAACTAGAATTTAAATTAAACCTTGAAATGACAAAAAAATGAGGTTGCCAAGGTCTGATGGACTCCATGGAAGGCAAGCGAACAGAAGACAGATCGAGAGTGCTATTTCACACTCTTAGATACAATACTCTTGACTGTACATATATCGGGCCTATCAATTAAGCTTATAAAGAAGCAAGATGAGAAAAACAATGGAGATAATATTGGCTTCTCATACTTTATCATCACTACAAATATCTTTGGCTAACACTGGCCCTCAGGCAACTGATTATCACAGCGTTCAGATGAAAAGCACTTATCTGTCACCCTTCCATCTCAGGACCTCTCTCTTCCCTTTGGGTTTCTATTGCTCCCATGACTCCAACTACCATCTATCTCTAGGATAAGAGCGAAGTCCTGGGAATAAGACAGACTTGGGTTTGCACCCAACTCAGCAACTGATCAGCCATTTCACTATTTTTCTGTTTTCTCATATGTTAAATGGCACTACCGATGGTGGCGACTGAATTTCGCCACTGAAATTCGTTAAGTCATATGAAGAGAACTGAATTTCGTTAAGTCATATGAAGTCCTCGTCTTGAAGGCAGGTATTGGGTTAATCTGTGTGAACCCAGAACACCTAGCACGGAGCCATACATACAGAATGTGTTCAACAAACACTGGGTGAGTTAAAGGGAATTACTTCATGAAAAACACATCATTATGTCAGCTTCTAAACACCTCCTCTCATATGTAAGCTTCTATCCTCAGGTGTTTTTGAATTGATCCTGTTACTGTTCTTGCTTGTCCTCTTTCTTCTCTTGGGAAAAAAAAGAAAAGGATTATAATGTAAAAGGTCCTTCCGAGCATTCAGAATTAAACTGGGAGGAAATTTTAGATTGTAATTCTATCCAGTTGCTTCCCAAGTGTTGGAATTTATACACAGTCTCTGAAGAGAGACGACCCAGGCCCCGCTTCATTATTTACAACGACTGAGTTCTTATTATCTATACCATACCCATGCTGTACATGCTGTGTCGCTGGACCTATTCTTCAAAGATAGGGCTCAGAATACTATGCAAACAGGACACATGGACGAAGCACAGTGGTTACAGGAGTGGCAAGCCCAGCATGCCAGCAACGGCCCACACACCCACTACTCGCCCGTGACTCACGGCATCTTCCTTGCAGCATCAAATCCTGTTCTGGGGAAGAGACATCTCGATAGCTGTGTGACAAGGCTCTAAGCCTGGCTGTGAAACGGATCCACCTGAGTCCTGAACTGGAAACTAGGCCTTGTACCTTTAACTGCGACCCAACTCCTTCATAGGAATCCCTCTTTGGGGAAGACTTATTTTTGCAGCCATGTTACTGAAATGGCTACAGACACTATGACTGTTCTCTTAGGAATCAATTTCCAACCAATAGCAGCCTAACCTTCAGCTGGGCTTCAGGGCATCTCAAACGCAGTCCAAGAACTAGACAACGAAACCTTCCGCAATGTTACGTCTACTCCTTGGACTTGTTTTGGCAGCCCCACCAAGTATCCTCACTGTCCTCCTCTTAAAAGTCTACCTGAAAACGTAGCGCTCAAGAGGAGCACATCATTCCATTCATAATCTGACCAGTTCAGGGTAAAGGGAGGAGATGACTTGATCCAGACGTAGTTCTGCTAATGCCAGCTAAGACTACGTGTGTTCTTTTGGCAAATACAACACTCAATTGGTCAGAGGTGTTTTAACGGACTTCAAAACACTGAACTCTGTCTGCCCCCACCACCCTGACACACATGTACTCCCCCTTTAGGCCTGGGGTCCTCAGTTTGTCTTTCTACAGCTAACTTTTAAAACGTTAAGTTTTAAATTCGCTCCATTAATCTTAATCTTGTCAGTGCTGACCCATCACTTCAGTCTGTTGAGATATATTTAATTCTGATGCTCTCATTCTGCAATCTCGTCTTTCTCAGTGTTATGGCATCTGCAAAGGTTATCAACTTCCTTTATTTTTAGTCCAGACAGTGAAAGAAACACGCGTCCAGTAACAAATTCCTACAGCGTAAAACAGAAACGAGATCTGAGTCTTGGGTGCTCATAAGCTGATGAATCCTTGTCCAAACCTGTGGAGTACGGATTTTAGCCGCATGTTTTAGGTGAGGAAGCTGAAGCTCAGGACAAACTAACTGGCTCAGGGCTGCAGAGCTAACAGGTTCAGGAGATGAGACAGAGACTCCTGATTTCAAAACCGTATGCCTACCTCACTGTACCTCCAGTCTTCCCACTGACAGGGGTTCATCCCACTTACGTTGCTCCACTAAGGCAGTTAAAATGTAAAAAGGCTTAAGTTAATTTTCAGATTAAACGTTAATTGCCACATCAGTTACAAATAAGGACGTTTATTACAAGACAATTCACAGGAGTAGGTAATTGAGTAGCAGTCAGTCAAAACTTTCACTTAGAGGAGTCTCCTAGGTAGAGACCCGTGTACTGGGGACAGAAATTTAAATTCATTTTACAGCTGTCAAAGGGTCTGCATTCTTTATAAATGTGTATCTAATATTGAAAACCTCAAACTGCATTAAGGCAAGATCCAAGAGTCCTAGCGTTCCTGATGAGGTGAATCATCAGAGCAAATATAGGCATTTGGGTGTGTTGGACTCATACAGCAAGAGACAAATGTGGGCACGTTCTGCAACTCCATTTGCTTTCTCCGTAAATTCTAGAACAAAAGGTCCCTCAACAGAGATTCCTTATACACTCATTAGAAAAGACAAAACATGCAAAATGGTTGGCAGACCCTCTCTAAAATCAGGAAAAAGTAGTTCAAGTCTTCCAATTTTGTGTGCACAACTCATTTCTATCACTTTAAGTGACATTTTTTCCTTTGAAAAGGTACAACTCAAGATTGAGACATCACGATTCCTCTGTCTGTTGAGAAAATAACTGTCTATTTCTAATCACTACCATCTAGAATCATCTTTCTTTTTTAATATAAGGATAACCATACTTTAATTACGATGACAATATATCTTTTAAAAAGTTAAAGCTTGATTCAAATCATCTTTTTATTCATCATGTAAATTTTACTCTTCTTAAAGCTTTAAAATAACAAGTGGAGTATGGTGGTGGATAGGAGATAACCTGCTGAAAGCTAAACACGATTTTTATTCATAAAAGATAGTAAAAAGCAGTACATCTAGAATGTGGCCCAAGTAAGCAGATTTCTAATTTCAAATGTTTTTTAGAAGTAGCTTCTACATATTCACTTTCCTTTTATCTGTTTCTTTAACCCAGCCTTGACCAAATATACATGACATCATTTAAAAGTTTAATATATCACAGCTCATATAATTGACAATGAAAGACAGGCCAGACAATGTACAGACCTAAATTATTTTTCCCCATGCTTTATAGGAGGTTGACTGCACAGCTGAATTAAGAACAAATGCAAGTTTATCTTCCAAATCTCTCTTAAACTTGCCTGATTTTCCACAAAATATTACTTGACTAGTGTTGTGATATTCAAAACTCATCCAGAAATTCATGAGCGCTAATCTCAACACAGGTGAAATTGACTCAATCTTAAACACAATTATTATGTGATTAAGATTTTACACCCACATATAACCATATCGAAAAATCAAGAAATCGAATATAATACAAAAATACATAGTATTTTTATCTCATTAGATTATGATTCTATAAAATGGGAAACCTGCTCTTTCTTATCAATCTTATCTTGGAGTATGTGGTACAGAAAACAATAAAGTTTGCAGACAGTGTGTTTGTGTATTAAAAATTAATTGAGCAACTCGAAGAACAGATCTATATTATGTATGCAATTGTAGCATTATGCAGTACAAATTACTGGCTTATAAAATTACATCTAAGGACAAGTAGGTGTCACAAGGTTGAGTAAATCAGTATTTACCTTGCGTTTTCACTGGATCTGATATCTGGCTTGGATCACTAATTCCATATGCATTTGCTGCTCTCACAAGGAAAAGGTAAATTGCATTAGGTTTTAGTCCTTTAATGGCGAATGTTTCCGTTTTCACATTCTCTGCTACAGTCTGCCAGCTGCTACCAGATGCGTGGCTGAGGAAAGATACACAAGTTAGAACATGCATATTTAATGGTAAACCAAAAAAACAAAACAAAACAAAAAGACCAACTAGGAAACATCATCTTTACTCTACCTGAAGGCTTCTATAATGTAAGATGTTGGAGTTGCACCTGAATTCAAATTTGGTTGCCATGACAAGGTTACCGTATTTCTGCTGACATCTGTAACTTCAGGTTTTGAGGGGGCACTAGGGATTAAATTTGGGTCAGTGGGTCTTGGAGGCTGAACTGGAACTCCAAATTCTAATCAAAGGGCAAAAGAGGACAGATGTTTACACATACACAGATAACCATGTAAAGGTAGATTACACAATTATACACCTCTTCAGGCATCAGAACATCCACTTTGTCCATTTGCCAGTAAATAAACAACCTCCTTTTACGCTTTAAGGCAAAAATGCTATCTAATTTACCTTGGACTTCAATGTAAGCACTCCATGTTGCCTCACCACTGGGGGTCGATGCAATGCAGGTGTACCGACCTGTGTCACCCAGCTGAGAAGACAGAAAATAAATATTTGGAACAATCGAGAGCTCAATGGGCTGGAAAAGCAATGATAGGTTTGTATATGTCCCATGAATATGGATAACTACATTAAAATTCAATAACTAGAAACTTCCTCTTAACTGAATATATTTTTATTGAATGTAAAGGAAAATATTACATGAATACAGAAAATAAGATTTTATATGGTTATTTTAATTGCATAACAAAAATATAATGTGTAATTGCTTTACCTTATCACTATTTTCAGTGTCAGGGACAATAAACAATGAGGTATTCAAATTCAGAGCATTAATTTTAATTACTAAATTATATCTTCATATTCAATGTCACGTGGTAATCCTCATAAAGTTTAGCCAATGACTATTCTTGCCATTTCATATTTTATTAGGGTTACATCCATGTGTCTATCTGAGATAAACATATATTATAGAAAAAGGATAAACACAAAATGATTTCTTCTCAAAGTATTCACTCTTTTTTCCCATTTTATTTTATTTTTTTCAACCTGTGACTGAAGGCAATTTTAATAAGTATAAGGTCAAACCTCAGCTGGAATGAATGGTCTCTTTCCCTTCTCAAGACTGAATGCCAGAAAACAAACCGGGGTCACATCTTCAGCTTTAAAATTATCACTAGTGGGGGTGCCTGGGTGGCTCAGTTGGTTAAGCATCCAACTTCGGCTCAGGTCATGATGTCACGGTCCATGGGTTCGAGCCCCGTGTTGGGCTCCGTGCTGACAGCTCAGAGCCTGAAGTCTGCTTCGGATTCTGTGTCTCCCTCTCTCTCTGCCCCTCCCCTGCTCATGCTCTGTCTCTCTCTGTCTCTCAAAAATAAATAAACGTTAAAAAAATTTAAAAAAAATTTTCACTAGCATAACGAACCCATACACCTTTGCTTAATTAAGGTAGTAACTCTATCTTTGAGTAACATTTGATAAAGCAAGAATGTTGCCATCTTGCTCTGGTAACTGCAGGAACAAAACTGCAATCGTCCTCACAAAGAAGTACAACATATTAACTTTCATGGCACGTAATATGAACTCTCATGCTCGTCCAAAGCTCCCAAGAAGCCACCCACAACAGGCAATAAAGTGAGTGAAATTTATGTTTATTGCTGTCAAAGCTGTTCTTTCATATGCCTTGTGAGCTTGTCTGATCTTGACCTAAAAGAAAAGGCAAAATCAAAACAAAACAACACAGTCCTGAAAGAACAGGTAGGGAGGTGTGATGCCCTGGGAAGGTAAATCCCTAAATTGTTCTCATAGACTTGTGGGCTTTTCATCATTTCACATTCTGATTTGAAATGTGCACTCAGTGTGGACACCTGCTACATAGTTTTTGTTTGCATGTATAGTGTTCTGCTTTGCAAAATGTGGAGCCAAATATTCACAGAGAAGAACCGTTCATGGACATTGTAGGTAAATGGTACTGGAGAAATAGCTTTGAAAAATCCTTTATGGAATGACTGCATTATACCACTATCTGGAAGGCATTTTTTCTCCCACAAGTTCCTGTCTATTTTCTTCAACATGTCTCAAAAATATTTTTTCTCCTTAAAACAAACAAACAAAAACTACCCCTTACATTACTTGCTATGAGCTAAGTTTTGAATCAAATCATGTTAAATATATAAAAGAATAAAGCATCAATTAAAAATATATTAGTATTGTTATTCAGCATTTCATTGGTTCTAAAACGTGAGACTTCAGCACCAGTTGCTGGAGGCAAAAACCAAAGTGGATCAAACGGGAAACGGGGGGTCATTTTAAGTTACCTTAGCATATCGGATCTGCAGCACTCCTGTCTCCAGCTGTTTGATTCGAGAATCTTGGGTTGAAACAAGGACTCCATCCTTTCTCCAAAGAATCGTGGGTGCTGGACTGCCTGTGGCCACACAGCTGAGCACTAAAGTACCATCCACGGCCACAGTCTGATTCACAGGACCTTGTCGAATGACCGGGGGAGGCCGGTCTGCAATCACTGCCAGAAGAAACAGGAAATAGATTTCTACAACTGGAAGCAATCTTCTAATCATCCAAGCAACAGCAATTGCTCTAGGCTTTGAAACAAACTAATTAAACAAGTAATTAAAGTAGGAGCCATGCATTATTCAGAATGCATTTATATGATGCTTTGGTTCAGGACATAAAAATGAGATACAATACACTCCTTTCCAATGACCCACAACTGCCTGAGCATGCTACTCTGTCAAGGGGCCTCTTTCACTTAAGAGTCTGAGGAGGAAATAAGAATTGTGGATGGCAAAGTATATGCATAGTGGTGAAAAGTGGAATGCTGTACTTTTTAAACATTAAAATATGTAAAAATAAAACACAACAAATAACCACCTACCCCAAGGAAACTAATGAGACAATATTTTCATAAATGAACTAAAGTCAGCTCACTATCTGATAACTGTTTTGTGCCCAACGTAAAAAAATTATGGCATCATACCAGCATGTCTGACAATTTTGGATTCAAATAAGTGCTTTAGACTTTCATGACTTACAAGTCAATATGCTTGAGCTCTACCTTGGAATTCTATTAACAGAATACATGGGTAAAAATTTCCTAAACCTAATGAATACATAAAAAACTGAAAAAGTGCCCAAAATCCATTGTTAGTAGGCTAATCCAAAAATATAACTCAAGCCAATCCCCTAACCTAAAAATACCGTACTTTCATCCTGGAACTACCAGGGCCTGAAAAACACTTTGGCAAATTCTATCACCTTAGTAGTTTTAATGTACTATGGAAGGAAACAATGGAAGGCATTTTCATAGTAAAAAAAAAAAAAATGTTCTTCTTATTATATGAAAAACTAAAAACTTTATCTCAGGTAAGAAAGCCATTATTTAGGGGAAAAATCAGAAACAACTGCAGACTAACTAGAATAGCTTGCATTAGAGAGATGTTCTCAGTTCTCATCCCCTGATTAGTCAATTCAGGTGAAACTCTATAGATGCTGTTTTTCATTATGAAACCTAAAAACTAGGTCTAAGAAATTTTTGTCATTAACAAGCTATAAATTCTGAATATTAGCTAAACATTTTTAAGTCACAAATATATAAAAGACAGTTTTAAGAAGTCTCCTGATTAAAAGAAACTGGTTGCCAGAGTAACCAAATTTTGCATGCAAGAATTTGCCAAGCTGGATGCGTCATGTTCAAAGTTCTATGCACCAAAGAGTTTCACAAGCTGGAGCCACACTTCACTTTGTTCTTCATTTACCATGCAATAATTATTAGTTTTATGCATTCAATTTAAGCAAAAACAAGAAAGCAAGAGAGTGAAATCAGCGACTGCCTTTTCACTCCACCCTTCTGATTCTCTACCATACTTGATTACTGGTATGAAATTTGCTAATATCAGGGAGGCGTGTTCGCAGGCTGGAGTTTGTAACCTGGCAGGAGTGTTTCAGGGACTCCACAGACGAAAAATGTAAGTCAGTTAATTCCTTTGTTCAGAACTGTTTCATCTTTGCAACATTTTCTGCTGAGATTGGCTAAAATCAAATTAGAGGCCCCTCCTGATAAGTATGAAAAAAGAATGAAAGTGTTTTATTGCATTGGGTTTCATAAGATTCTACCACCTGTGTTCCCTTGATTGTAAGAATGAATGAATATTTATTTCTAGACATTAATTAAATTAGTAGCAGTGTTTCTTTATTACTGATTATAATTAAGTCCAGTAATGGAGTGGCTTACATTTGGTAGTCTTGTTATATTTAGAAATAATCCAATATCTGGGGGGTTATTCAGTTTCCTGTATCTTTATAGCTCTTCAATGTTTGTATCATTTTTAGCATCATTCATACCTCCCATCCTATCCCAACCCAGTCTAATGATGCTGTTTCTCTGTTATTTATTTCTTCCTGGTTTATACTGGGTAGTTTACAAAAATAAGGCAAGAGAAGAGGAGTGTAGTTAATTATCAGCTCCATCTGTCATGTGTCTTTGGGCAGCTTCCTTAAATTCTCTAAGCCTCCGTTTTTGTTTGTTTGTTTGTTTGATCTGTGGAAGATAGTAACATTCTAGCCAGCTCAGGGGATTGCTATGAAGATTTAAACGGAATAACAGATATGAAGAAGCTTTGCTAACTGCAAAAAGCTAGAGACATATATGGATTATGATACTGCCATTTGCCCTTTTCTGTAAAAACCTGATAGATAGGTAAATCAGAGCTGAAGGAGTTCATTAAAGCAATTTCACATTTTTAGGTAGAAAAGATGAAATACTCTGTGTTGTCACAGAGTAGAATAAAATATTGATGACATCTATGTTTCATTTCATTTCATCTATCACTTATGTAAACATAAATTTATGCAAACTAAAGAGTGTAGTCCATTTCTTTAAAAAAATATTTATTTATTTTGAGAGGGAGAGAGAGAGTGGAGAGGAGCAAAAAGAGAAGGGGACAGAGAATCCCAAGGAGGCTACCTGCTGTTGGTGAGGAGCCCAACTGGGGCTCCATGTCACAAAACATTAGATCATGACCTGAGCAGAAATCAAGAGTCAGACACCTAACAGACTGGGCCACCCAGGTGCGCCCCTGCAGTGAGGTCCACTTCTGAGTCAAACCTCAAATTAAGGCTCTAATATTTTACACTGGTATTATTAGAATGAATTATCATTATTAAAATGAATTTTAAGGAGTAAATAGATGCATCTTAGAGGAAGATGTAGCCCTAAAATGAGAATGTTCCGTAACCGTGCTATCCAACACAAAAGCCAACAGCATCCATGGATCCCGATCATCTGAGTGCAACTAGAGTACATGAGGAACTAAACGTGTAATTTTAGTTAGCTTTAAGTAATTGAAACTCCAATTTAAATAATCTCATGTGGCGGCTGGCTACCATACTGAACAGTACAAACTTTTGTTTTAAGTCTCAGTTCTGCTACTTAGTATCTGTATGATCGGGGCCTACCTTTTCACCAGTCTCTGCCTCCATTCCCTGATCTGTAAAATGACATGTTGTCAGATTTGAAATTGATATGCAAAATGATGGTAGCATTCGTGCCTGGCACAAAGGAAGCACTGAATAACTGTAACTTATTATTAATGAGCATCAGTATGGTGGTGATCGTGGTGAGAATACTGCTGGTATAGGCAGTGTCACCGGTGGTATAGCCCTGTTCCAGCAGAGTTTATCAAAGCTATCTTTTCCACACATTCATGAAAAATATAAAGGTCCTAAAAAAACGAGACTATGTCATCAGAAGAACGATTTGGTTACTTCAAAAGCAATGATCATAAAGACTATGTTAATACATGTAAATACATTTATAAAATAATTTTAAGGGAACAAATTACAAAAATGGTTTTTCTATTGACTGGTTTGAGTATGCAAAGTTAATATTTACATACCAACAAACATTGGTTTGCAAACATATCTTGCAATTACTTACGAATTAGGGAACTGAAACTGACAGTACAAGTCACTTGTCCACATCAAATAGTAATTGTCAGGTATCTCTTTTTTGAATAAAAGTGAACCCTCGTTTCTCTGCATACCAGTAACTTTTGAAAGATGAATGCAAGTGATTTTTTTTTAATTTTATACATCATTTGGAAGCCATTAACTAATTTTCTTGCATTCTACCAATCAAGGAAAGAAACATTTTCGATTAAATAGGTGATATGGATTTCTATGTTCCTGAGTCAAATGCCATTTGGGGCAGAGGCCACAGCTATAGAGAAGCAGCATTTTAAAGACAGCTGCTGGTCCACCAAATTCTGTGCCTCCTGTTTTACTCTGCCTTTGTCTTTGTTCTTTTTGCAAACAATAAAGATCAAGAAGCTACATTCAAATAGCATCCAGAAAGTATTCTGCCTACTAGCTCTCCTCTTGATTTGATTTATGCAAATACTGATGTTGCCAGCACTCACAATAGTAATAGTTTACCTGTGAAGAACGAGTCCATACTTGTTGTGTGTGCAATATCAGTGAATTCCAAAATAAAGAAAACAAAACTAAAAATACAGTACCACCACAAAGCGCACACAAAGCCACCTTAAATCTTCCCCGAGAATGTAAAACGAATTAGTATATTTAGTGTTAGGTTTTTGTTTTGTGTTAGTTTAGCAAAAATTGCTAGCCTTGATCTATTTTCATAAATGTAGCAATTTATGATAATGTCATGTCAGATGGCATGTAGAAAGCTTTGCTTTCAATTATCGATGAGAATAGTAACAAATACTTGAAAGTATCTTACCATAGGTTTCTCTGGCCATTTTTCATGTACACCTGTATATACAAGTTGCTTCTACACATAAAGTTGAAATATTAAATTTTTGTGCAATTCTGCATTGTACTTCTACATACCGATTATATTGATCATTATCAAATTCATTACCACCTTCATAACCATCATCTAATAGCTTTAATGTATGTAAGAAACCATACATTTTAGGTCATTCTAACTCACTGGAGCCAGTACGTATATACTATGCATCACAGACAGGGGTAAGAGTTGGGGCTTTGGAATGACATAATCATAACCTTGAATTCTGACTTAACCAAGAGTTAGCTGTTCATTCTATCCATGTTTCATCCATTCATTCAAAAATTATGTATTGTGTATGTATTATGTGCCAGACTTTGGTAGTATGATACTGAGTATATATTTATTGGACAGACAGGGTCCTGCTCTCATAGAACTTAATTTCTAATGAAGAATACAAAAAAATAAATATAGAACGCAGGAAGGTATGTAATCTTTGTATAGATGACAGGGTGAAGAATGCTCATGTTTGAGGAGTTAGGGAATGCTTCTTGAAGTAAGTGAAATTTCAAGCCAGTAGAAACAACATATGCAGAAGTCTTCAGATAAAAGAAATACATAGGAAACACAATAAAATGAGGGCAGGTGAGCAGATACAGTATTCACAGCTGAGGCTGCAGATAAATTGTAAAGCATATGAACTAATATAAACTTTATCCTGAGAGTACTAAGAAACAAATTAATCAGATTAATGTGTTAAAAATATCCTCCAGAATTTTTTTTTTAATTTCAAAATGCTATCTTTAAAATCTTAGCTAACATTACACTTACTTCTCCTCTGAGGTTAGGATCAAGAAAAATATTTCCACTATCACCAATTCTATTCATTATACTGTAGAGCACAGACAATGCAGGACAAGTAAGAGAAATAGAAAGCATAAGTATTGGAAAGAAGAAGTAAACCTGTTTCATTTGCAGTTGACACAGTTTGGTTCATAGAAATTTCAAAATAAGCTACATATAAACTATTATATATGAGTGTATTTAGAAAGTTGCTGGATACAGGGTTAACATACAAAGAATCAATTGCACATCTTGCCTCAAACAATACAATAATGAAAGTTATATGCATATATATATGCAGTCACATCAAAAATCATCAAATATCCTAGGTATAAGTCTGTCAAAATATAGGGAAGATCTATACCCTGAAAAGCGTAAAACACTATTGAGAGAATTAAAGATTTAACTAAATTGCGACATATATATGTGGAATTTATACCATTTCCCTAAATTAGAAGACTAAGATTGTTAAGATGTTAATTTTTCTTAAACTGTTCAGTAATTTAAGTGAAATCAAAATTAAAATCTCACATTTGTTGTTTTTGTTTACGGTGTGTGTGCGTGTGTGTGTGTGTGTGTGTGTGTGTAAAAATTGACAATTTTAAAATTTATAAGAAGATGCAGAGAACCTCTAGTAGCCAACCCAAAACAAAACAAAACAAAACAAAAAGTAGGACACTTACATTACCCATTTATAAGACTTACTATAAAGCTAAAATAATTAAGACCATACATACTGGCATAATATAAACAGAATATAATAGAGAGAATAAAAGCAGGCCCATACACTTATGTTCATCTGAATTATGATTAAAATGTAATTCAGTGAGGAAAACACTGAGTTTTCCATAAATGATGCTGGAACAATTAGTATCCACATGGGGGGAAAGGAATTTTGACCCTTGTTTTATACCACATGCAAAAAAAATAAGAATAAAAATGGATTAAGAACTCCAATCTTAGAAGTATAGACAATAAAACTTCTAAAAAGAGACATAGGAGAATGAATGTGTACATGACCTCGAGGTAGAATAGAAAATTAAAAGCACCAACTAAAAAAGAAAAATAATACATTGGTCCTAATTAAAATTGGTTATTTAAGCCTTAAAATCATTAGGGAAATTACTAAAACTAAGTATTTATAACACATATTTGATAAGAGCTTATATCTGGAATATATGAGAAAATGAAAAAAAATAGGTATATTCATCTGCCAAAAGGCAAACCAAGATAATTGAGTGCAAATGCCCATCTACAGACTTGTACAGGGATATTTAGCTTTATTAACTAATAAAAGCCCTAAACTGAAAGCAATCCATCAATAGAGGAGTACACAAATTGTGAGCTATTTATATAATAGAATACTATACAGCAATAAAAGAATATTATATCTATGTATATATGTATATTTATATTTATATTATAAATATGTATATATTTAGGTATATATGTATATACACAGATGTGTATATATATATGTATATATTTATCTGTATACAATTTTTTCTTTTTTCTCAAATTATTACTAGTCTCCATCTTACAGTGTGAGGATTTTCTCCATCAAGGTGTCTTCAAAATGTACTTGGCATTAATTGATCAGGTTTAAGGGAATTGAAAAACAGGACAAAATCAAATTATTGAAGAAAACTTGTTCATTATAATGAATTGTGTGTTGGACTTACCAGCAATTCATTTTATCTCCTTAATTTAGAGGGGAAAAGACGATATTTTACACTAAGAGATTTAAAAATAACTTTATTTTCTAAAACAAGGAAACATTCCTATGCACAGCTATTCACTATAAACTTCTTGTTTAATTGTTATGCTTTTATGGACATGACTTGGTGCTAGAAATTTATAGTATATGCCAAGTTAAAATAAGAATAATTTTAGGGGCACCTGGGTGGCTCAGTTGGTTGGGTGACCGGGCTTCGGGTCAGGTCATGATCTCACAGTTTGTGGGTTCAAACCCCGTATCGGGCTCTGTGCTGACAGCTCAGAGCCTGGAGCCTATTTCAGATTCTGTGTCTCCCCCTCTCTCAACCCCTCCCCTGCTCACTCTCTGTGTCTCTCTGTCTCTCAATAACAAATAAATGTTGAAAAAATAATAAAAAAAAGAATAATTTTAGACTTCGTCATTGTATTGACATCCTTTTTAGCTTCACACCAAAAGTGCCATCAGAAAGAATATACAGTAGAAAATAAACACATTTACTGGCACACTTTTTAGATCATAAACCAAACTTTAATATTTTAAAATAAAATACTCTACTTTACCATCAGTTACTTCCAAATATGCTTTTGTGATGATACTTCCAGCAACATTTAAAGTCTGGCAGATATAATAACCAACATCAGATCGCTGGACGTTAGTGATAGTGAGATCACCAGTCTGGGAGACTGAAAAACGGCTGGTTGACTGTGGTGGCTGATATGAGAAAAGCAGATTCTAGAACCCAGTATTTGGGAGGAAAGAATAACAATAGGTTAATTGCCAGGTTCTAATATTTTGGCATATATACATAAATATTTATAAACAGGTATATAAATGCATACACATACACATGCATACCACACAATATATACACAAATGAGCTAAATATTCTTTAATCACATACCGACATATGTAGATGTACACACATATATAGACACCAAGTTTAATGACCTAGCCTTAAATAGGATCATTTTAAAATTTAAATAAATTCAAAATGTTGATAGGTGCTTTTATAATGATCAATTTCAAATAATACTAAATATAAAAGTAGTAGGTATCAACAGAGCTAAAACTTTTACATGTTAATCAAAACAAAGTCAGGGGCGCCTGGGTGGCTCAGTCGGTTAAGCAGCCGACTTCAGCTCAGGTCATGATCTCGCGGTCCGTGAGTTCGAGCCCCGCGTCGGGCTCTGGGCTGATGGCTCAGAGCCTGGAGCCTGCTTCTGATTCTGTGTCTCCCTCTCTCTCTGCCCCTCCCCCGTTCATGCTCTGTCTCTCTCTGTCTCAAAAATAAATAAAACGTTAAAAAAAATTAAAAAAAAAAACAAAGTCAGAGCTTTGCTTTATATATGTATGACTATTAGGACTATAAACAATAAATCCTTTAATATACAAACAAAATTAAAATTTAAGCACATTCTGACAAATTAAGTTCAAAGAAACTTTTTTGGCACCAGAAAAAGTATCTCTGTTATCTGTCCATTATAAAAGTTCAGTAACTTTTATCAAACTGTAAATAGTTTCTTACTTCTCCTCTTAGATATCCATTATGGATCATTTTGAAATTCAAATATTAAATTTAAGAATTCATAATGGAGTTTTATTTCTGTAGAAATTCATCTTATATACAAAGTCAACACAAGATGTGATATTATTTTATGGTACGAATTTCTCCCTATGAATCTCAAAGTTTGTTCCCTGTTAGAGAGAGTATATATATTTCATGGGAAATTAACACTTCATGAAATAAAGTCCAGATTTCTTCTAACCAAATAAAGTTGTTCCTTTTTACAAGTTTAATTGCCTTGGACAGCTCAATCAGTTAAGTGTCTGACTCATGATTTCAGCTCAGGTCATGATCTCTCCTTTCCATGAGATTGAGCCCTGCGTGGGGCTCTGCACTGATGGTGTGAGGCTTGCTTGGAATTCTCTCTCCCTCTCTCTCTGCTCTTCCCCCACTCATGCACACCCCCCCCCCCGCCCCCGCCATCTCAAAATAAATAAACATGAAAAAAATTAAATGAATAAAAGTTTCACTGCCTCTTAAAATATATAATTTTATAAAGGCTTATGTACTATTTCATGAATATATGTCCAGTGACAAAATTTTAGGAAAAAGTAAGTTGTATTTTTTTATTTTAATTTTTTTTAGCAAGTTGTATCATTAAACTAAACCAAACCAAGTCAAAATCATTTCAAAATTTGATAGAGTTTACATAACTTAATGAATAATTTATTTAAATAACTAAATGAGTCATTAGAATTCTACTCTGTTAAGAAGAAGTTCTAGTGGATTTACTATATAGATTTTCTTATATAATATGCTTTCAATTCTTTCTGCTCTACAAAATTTTTTTTTTTTTTGATGTAATTTGCTATCAGCAAAGTTGTTCTTCGAGGCCAAATGGAATGTGTTAGAAACAACAAAAGGTACTGTAACTCAAATGATGGGTCTATATACCATAATCAACTTAATATTTGCCTACCAAAGTGAAAACAAAAGCGAACTTGTTACATTGCCTATGAAAGATTAGTGAGTGCAGTCAGTAAACTACCTATATGTTACTTCATATGAACACAATAGAAGCAAGACCATGAAACAACTCACCCAAGATTGAGTTAAGCAAAAAGAAGCTAGGAATAACTGTATTAAAAAATGAATGAGAATCTTTTTTATAAGTATCAGAAACAAGCAATGGCAAATGCTTATTTTGTTGAAGAAGGCAAGTCAATAAGAGATAAGAAAAAGAAGACTTAGGTTTAAAAGCTATTTTAAAGTTTCCTATTATTTTTAATGTGAAATTATTTCAAAATTTCCTTTTTATTAAGGTGAAGCCTAATCGTGAACTTAGAATTTGTAACAGCATAGAATTTTACATTTTAGTTCAATGTATATAGAAAATTCTGGTTTATAAATGTTTAGAGAATGGGATTAGATAGCAAATCGCAATCAGATGATAGTTTTCAAAGAATTAGAATACACTGAACTGTATTTAACATGACATCTATATTAAACAGACTAACACATGGTTTGATGAATCTTTGACATGCAAAAATTGATATATATAGTTGATATTTATGTATATATGTATCTATATACACACACACATAAACATACATAAAGAAGTGAAGAAGACAGTTGAGAATCCTGTTTTCAGAGAAATTGCACTGAATAATTGCCATCTGTTTGAAATGTATGTAAATCTCTGTTAACATATAATTACAGATATCTGAATAATAGAAATGATAATTAATTAAATTACACTGAGAAAAAGTACAGGTTTTTTTTGTTTATTTTGGCTGAATTGGAAGTAAAGATAAATTATATATGATAATTACCATGCTATATATCACCCTATGTACCAAAACTAGGCAGGAAAATAGGCTTTTTTTTAATGTTTATTTATTTTTGAGAGAGAGAGGGAGACACAGCATGAGCAGGGGAAGGACAGAGAGAGAAGGAGACAGAGAACCTGAAGCAGACTCCAGGTTCTGAGCTATTAGCACAGAGCCCGACATGGGGCTCAAACCCACAAACTGTGAGATCATGACCTGAGCCAAAGTCTGACGTTTAACCGACTGAGCCACTCAGGCACCCCAGGAAAATTGCTTTTAGAATTACAACAATAAATGAATTTTTTTTTTTCTTTTCTTTCATTGTTGACGTCTTCTAGGGTATTCAGAGAATTTTCAGTTCTCTTAAAACAACAACTGTATAACTAAATAATGCTTTGGTTTTTCTTACATTTCAGGCACCCACCTTAGCTGACTGAAATATAGAACAAGGTCTTACCTGACTCCCCTCTCGTCTCCAAAAAATAGCTGGTTGAGGATTTCCAGTTGCTTCACACTGAAAAGTTACAGTTCGCCCCAAAGCAACAACCTGGTCACGGGGTTTCACAACAAAATGTGGAGGTTCTAAAGGAGATGAAACAAATTACACCAAATCAAAACATGTAGTTATTATCCTAATGGAGACAATTTGCTGATATCCCAAGTGCTGCCATTATTTTACATGATTCATTATGCACTATAACATGTACCCATTCTCATCCTTAATTTAATCGAAGTTAAAGTGTTAAGGGCATATTTATAGAAGAGAATAGAGATTTTTTGTGAAGCAGTTTTCTTTTTTTTTATTGGTTGACCTTCTAAGATTAACCTCCACATTAAAAAGAATTCTTGAGCTGCAATTTGATCCTTTACATTCAATGTATACCTGAAATGTGTACGAACGAGTATCTTTTCTCATTTAGAGCTGCTTAAAGCTGAATGGACTTTAATCATATACACAAGGACCTCCTGACGTAAGCAGGCCCTAAAATTACTTTAATTTAACTCAAAAGCTCCTGAAATGCTACCATGGAAATTATAACCACTTAGAATCTTCAGTCCAATTACTTGAATGGAAATGAATTTAAAGCAATAGTTGAGTCAAATGCCTCCTTCATTTACATAGGCAAGGGCATGTTCAAACAGAATATATATGGAAATGAGGGCAAATTTGAAACATCTGCTCATCCTGACATTATAAATACTGCCAGCTTTGTCCAAACTGTTTGATTTATACAGACTTTAAATGGCCACTTCATCCAGCAGTAAATAGAGTGTCAGAAAATTGTGTCAGTTACATTGAGAGCAACGGCAGCTGAAAATACTAGGTGTGCTGATGGAGTCACTTCTGGGGGGAGAGAAAAAAGCTGTTTTGGGGGCCGTGCTTTATGCTTAGAAAAATACGCACTGAATGTAAGTCTTTTTACCTACTGTTTACACTTTTCAAATTCATTTCTTATCAGCTGTCTGAAACACCTAATTATTCTCCTCTCTTGTCTCAGTTCAAATTGAAGTGAACATTTCAAGCCAGACATTTAACAGTTTATACAGGATAGGGTTCTTCTAATCCACTTTTTAAGACTGTTCCATTTTTTTAAACCTCTTCTTTAAAGGTACTTTTAGTTACTTATATCAGTCACTTAGGATAATGCCTTCAAGTGAAAATGAATTGAAAATTATATTCAGATTATGTCCACAAATGCTACACTGCTTACAAGAACATGACTTCTTTGTTAATGAAGTCAAGGATTTGAAAAAGGTAATTTTCTCTCCATAAATACATTCTAGGCGATTGCATCTAAGACATATAAACAAATGTTTATAATATATATTATATATAAATTTGTAAATCTCTCATTTGAAGTAAAAACCTCTTTTTTTTTTTTAAGAGAGATATATAACAGAACTTGCTGAAGATTGCATGGTGGCAAAACTTAAGAAAGCAATTAGATCTCCTAACTTCTAGATTAGTGTGATTTCTTCCATACTCCCTTTTTATTTTTAATTGAGGTTTAGTAGAAATTATACCATTTAACTAGAAAATTATAGGAGACCAGAAAAATCAGGTCAAATGCCTTCAAATGTCCTATAACTTATAGGGAAGAAAATACAAAGTTAGGAGATACAGTTTAGGTTCAATTTGGTAACACTGAAGTTCTACCTTATAATTTTTTTTAACTCTGATTGTAATTGAGTGGTTTACTCATGAATTTAGCAAACACTATCATTATCCAGGTATAATAACAGACATGTGTATCATTTCTTGGGGATTGTCCTCCATACATATCCATACAGGAGCATTTGATTCCTTAGTTAAGGGCTGCAATAATTGAGGTAGAAATCAGATCAAAAAATTCAAAGGATTGACTAGATAATAAACTAAATCCAGAAGAGAGTTTGGTTTATTTCAATAAAAGAAAAAAATGATTAATTAAATGAGTGGGAGAATATGACTTTCCAATATGTAGGGAATTTGAGTAGGAAAATATAAATGTTCAAACCACTCAGAGAAGTATAAACTTCGGGTGGTCTCTTTCCTAAATCTCAGAAGCATGTCTAATAACGTGTGCCAGAACCCATGTTTCTTTTATAAAATGCCAGCTCTCCTCAAACCTCAAAGACTTATTTGGGAACCAGGGATACAAACCCTTATGCTAACTACATTTATCCTGCAGCCATCCTTCCACACAGGATATCTGCCTGGAAATGAATTTACTATATTTTGCAGGCACATTCTCGAGCCAACATCAACAGTGACATCAGCCCCAAGATATGTCCTAGAAATATAACTTTAAAAAATCCTTTTCTACATGTATGTTGAATCTGAGATGTAATTATATCTCCATGAAAAATTTAAATGGATTACATACGCCTCTATCTATCAATCTATCTATCATCATCACCTATCTATTTAGACTGAGAAGGCCATTCATCGCATCCATCTACTTGAAGTTTATGATGGAATGCTGGAATATTTTTCAAAGGCTACATTCTAACTTGTTATAATTAAAACTACAGAACCATGTTACTAATGTCATATATGGTCAGTATTGGAAATTTAGAAAATCAAACAAGCAAAGAAAAAAAGAAAACTACCCATAATTCAACCATGCAAAGTGGACCATAGTGTTTTAAAATATTCTTCTAAAATATCACTTCAATAACTCTTTAATAATCCATATACAAATTTACCTTAAATTATTTAATCAATCTATTGCTTTTAAATTTGGATTTGTTTCTAATTTTCACTATTAAAAACAATAGTGACAATAACATCCTTCCCAATTATATTCAAGGTTATTTCAACCGACAATCCTCCTATAGGGCATTTTCCTCCCAAACCTCCCAAACACTGAACATTAACATCTTTGCCAAACTGAGAATGAAATTTCCTACCAATTTGCCTTTGTGTATTAGTGAGATTAGACATTTATGTTCACATTACCTTGTCACTGATATCCTATTTTTTGGGAATATTGTGTTCCTATGCTCATCTTTTTTATTTTTAAGAACTATTGTTAGGTGAAAATTTCATCCATTTTTCATATGTGTTGTAGATATATTTTTCCATTTTGTTGACAATTGTTCTAATCTGGTTAAGCATTTTTGTTATTCTATCAATAAAATTACATAATATAGATTACATAAGTAATAAATTATGTAAACATTCATGTCCATTTTCATCCTATACTTTTGTCTTTAGTTTTTTATGTTTAAATATTAATCCGTATACATTTTTGTATATACAGTAGCATATAGAAAGGTATTTCTTTCAAATAGCCCCTTAGTACATCACCATTATTGAACAATCCATCCTATCTGTGTTAGTATGAACACCTTTATAATATTTATGTAGCTTTTTAACTTAAAAAATAGAAAGCTTTCCTTAGGCCAAATTATTCCCTGGCATAATACTTAGCATCCTCATGTAAAACTCCAAAAATGGTTTTCCAGCATTTTTAAAGGGTGAGTGTACCTTCCCCAACATGCTGATCATGAGAGGACTTGGAAATGTAATGACTACATATATGAGGCCAAGTTTATCAGTGAGAAGTTTAATACATTTTAGAAGCATCATGCAATTATTTCTTACATAAAATGAAATGAATCTGACACAAAGAAATGGAAATGAGTGCGAACAGCCCTAAGTGCAAGGTTATTCACCAAGAGGACTCCTAATGACAATTACTGAACAATAGTTACAAAAGCTTAGATAGACAGACATGAACTTATAAACATATTTTGGACCAAACAAACACCCCACATTGTTCTCTGGGCACCTCTCTTTGTTTGTTTATCTCATGAGATATAAATTGAAACAGTACTTAACTACGATATAGTCCTATCACTTATTTTATCACGCAATTAAGGACAGAAAAAAACAAAAGAATGCAGATCACACATCATTTAACAAGACATAAGGTTAGCAACCCCATTACCTTTACTCTTTGTCACAGTTACCCATACTTCCTGCAGACTTTATTCTGTGCAGTCTGTCTTTGTGGCCAATGACAAGTGAAACATGGAGGCTGATTGGTTGAAGGACATGGAAGGGTATGGATGGAAAGGGGAAGAGAAGTTCCAGTCACAGTGACACGGTGATTAGGAGATGGCCAATAAAATGTCAACTTACCAGACCCAACTAAAACAAAACAAAAAAAAAAGAAAACATGAAATAAAAATAAAGAAACAGAAACGAAACAGAAAAAGTAATAAGATTTGACTTAACAATGATACTTCTTTTAATGTAAAATAAAGAACACATTAATATCTGGCTCATAAGATCCATGAATGAATATTTGTTAGCATTTTAAGTATAATCATGAATAATTTAAGAGAAATAGAAATGAATCTTAAAATCTCTACTATGATTAAATGACAGAGCTACAATGGATGATATCTATACAATTCTAAAACACTTTTCAATGACTACATTTTGCTATCAGATGACAGGGTTAGATAACTACATACGTAATGAGTTTAAAAACACAATCAATATTAACTGCTAATGCTACTTACAATAGGAATCAAGCATCTTAATCAAAGGCAAAATAGTGTTAAATCCTACAACTCTACCACCAGATTACTTTTAAAAGGTTCATGCTGCCAATGATATTCTATTAAATCTGTGTTTCTCATACTTGAATAAGCACATAAATCACCCTAAGAATTGCTTAAAATACAAATGATAATTCCATAGGTTAGAAGTATGGCCTCAGATTCTGCATTTCTACCAAGCACTCAAGTGCTTCTGGTCCCCGACAGTAGGTTGAGGAGCAAAGTTACTAAAAGGTGTTATACTTAAATTCCTGCAGAATTTTAATTGAGAAGATACAGAAAAATGTGAACACATGAAAACAGAGAAAACTTTATAAACCTATCTAATAAAGTCATAATGACATTACCTGCTTGCAAGGCTGAAACACTGGGCATATTAATATAGGAAGCGTGAGTAACATACTTTTTAAATACTGGAAAATGATTGTTTTATTTTATTCTTTTAGAAACAAAGGTATTAACTGCCAAATGCAAAACTTTTTCATAATAGCCCCATACACAGCAACAATGTATTTTACTCAAATAAATAAGTTCCATGTCTTTAAGTTAAATCAAATTAATTTGACTTGATATACATTCCTATAGTTTATTTTTTCATTTAATTTATTTAAATTTTTTTTTATAAAGCATGGCGGAGAGGTGCAGGGCTGGGGGAGAAAGAGAGAGACAGAGAGAGAGACAGAGAGAAAGAGAGAGAGAGAGAGAGAGAGAGAGAGAGAGAGAGAGAGAGAGAGAGAGAATCTTAAGTGGGCTCCACACCCAATGTGAAGCCTGATGTGGGGCTCGATCCCATGACCCTAGGATTATGACCTGAGCTGAAATCAAGAGTCAGACACTCAACTGACTGAACCACCCAGGTGCCCCCATTCCTGTAGTATAAATACAGAAACTATTTCACTGCTTCTGTGAAATGGTACAATTGTAAAATAGTGACAATAACAAAACAGAACAAAACAATCAACTTCCATCAGACTATAAACAGCTTTCTCAAGTCACTTCCGACGTTGAATCTGAAATTACATTTCCTTAATTTGTGCGATGAGGGAAAGAGACAACACACTAGAAAGGGGTTGGGGGTGCTCAAGTGTCTGATGGAACCTCAGGATATTTTGGCACAATGTACGGTCTGAACTAATATCTTCAAGCTGGAATTATGTTGCTTTGGTTTTGCTGTATGGGAATGCTCAATAATCCATGTAGAAGGATAAAAATGTATGTTTTAAATAAAATATAAAATAATTTTAAAAAAGAAAAAGAAACGAAATAGAGACAAAAGTTCTCTCAACTAGTGATGTCACATATACAAAATTTAAACGTGACTCAGAAACACATTTTCAACACACATCTTTTTATTTTCATGAGTAAATGAGTAAAATAATTTGTCTTTCTTTTTCACTCTAAAGAAAAAAAAAAACTTTAAGCATAATATTTCATGCATCCAGGCAAGAAAAGTTAAAAAACAAACAAGCTTTTTCTCAATTTACTCAAGGAATAATCAACATGCTATGCTACCTAGACTTGAAAACAGAGTGGACAGGACTTGGTAACACTTTTGAGTCCTTAAAGATAGTGTCTTTTAAGTGACAGGAAGAAAAATTTAGAAACTACAAGAGAGAGAACCTAACAAACAGTAGCAATAGAATTTTGCCAAATAAATGAATGAATGAATGAATGAATGAATAAATAAATAAAACGATGTAGAAATAACTTACGGGATTTGTGAAAATAAATTTAATATTAGATGGATACAGTTAAAATCAAGCCTTATTTAAAGTCAAGAGACTACAGGAATGATTCTTAAAGATTTTCTAGTCATATTTTTAGTAATTTAAAATTCCTTAAACATCTCAAAAATATCTAATGTTAAAACAAAAAAAAAATTACTATGAAACAGATCATTTAAAATTTAAATGCTTATATGCTTAAATGCTTTTCCTTGCTTATAAGTTTTACCAGCAATCAAGCCATAGGAGTTGAATCTTTCATTAATTAAAACCCAGTATGTTCAAGAACTTCCAGTTGATGTGTTTGCATATCATATCAATAACAAATGATAATTGGAAAATAGTTCATAAAGTTATCTAAGAACAACATCTAACACAGAAGCTTCCAAAGCATCAGAGGTTTTTGAGAGGACCCTATCCTGAATGATCATTTAAGCTTTTAACAACCATGATTATCAGGAAATGATGCCTCTTACCTAAATGAAAACCTGCCTGTCACAATTTAACCCACCTTTTTTTAATTCTAATTTCCATAAACAAATCAATGCCATTAATATCCTCCATATAAAACCCCTTTACTCACCTGAGATAAGTAATCATCCTGAACTTTCTCTGCTCAAGAATAAATGATAGAAATTTAAGTTTTGGTTTTTTTTGTTTTTTTTTTTCCCCCAGATTTCCCCTTTCTCCATATTTCTCTCAGGGACAGGTCAAAGAATTTTCTTTCCATACAGACAGCAGGGACCTTCCATACGATAATCAGGGCCCATTATTGTCCAGTTAGTTATGTCCAGAAAGAATCAGAGAAAAGTAGAGTAGTTTGAATCATGTTCATTCATTATCCTCTGAAGTCTGTGGTTTATGGGCGGCCTCTCTCCTACACTCCCTAACTCTTGTCAACTTCTTTTCTTTCTACTTTAAAGGCTGGGAGCACCTCTACCCCAACTCCCTTTTCTCGTTAAGAAAGGAAAAGCCTGTCTGTCTCTATCTCTAATAAAACAATAAAACTGTAAAATGTTAGCACTGGAAGTGACCTTAGAACTTATCAGTCTAACCCTATCCTTTTTTGCCTGAGAAAATGGGAACTTAAATTGTTAAATACCTTTCTCAAGGTCACAGATGACTAACCAAAGACTGCCTTCCAGGCTTTTCGACTAAATTCAAGTCTCTGTATACATTTTCCTACTGGTTAACTGGTTTGGGGAGAAATATATGCAATAGGACATAAAATGTATTTGATTTTACGTTTAAACTGTCATAAAATGCCTAACTTAAAACCATCACCACTAAAACCATTACTGCCTACATTTAAAAGCTTTCTAAAGTAATTCCTCATGATACTAAAAAATCTTTTAAGAGTAATTAGCTACAGTTTAAAAAAACATGGAAAACTAACAGGTAAGAAGACAGTAGGCTTAAAACCTCTTGAAAATTCACCGTTTTGGAAGAAAAAGTAATGTGATCATCTATTAAGGGTGAGTCATTTTTAATGATTTCATCACCTGAAATCATTATAAACTGAATAAAAGAATAGTCTTTTGAAAAATAAGAACAAATAATATTTCTACACAATTACTTTTATGGTAAATATGTTAAGTAGGAAGTAAAACAAACTTGAAAAGTAAATAAATATTTTAAGAGATTAAAACTTGCTATTTTTTAAACATGGAGACACATGCACATGATATATTCCATCTGCAGTAACATCTCTAAATTTTTTTTTTTTTTGGAGGAAGTATGCAAAGGGGTGAGAGATTAGAGAATGTGACACAAGGCTGAGTTTACATAAAAAGCACACTGTTTCAAGCTAGACTGTATTTTCTGAGTGGCATGAAGGGGAGTTATATAAAGTCTAAGATATATATATATATATATATATATATATATATATATATATATATACACATTTATATAATATATAAATTAATATAGAATATATAAATATAATACATAAATATATTATATAATACACACAATACATATATAATATTTATATACTATATAATACATATGTATGTATATATATTTATATGCTAATATATAAATATATACACATTTGTATACTATATAAATATGTAATTCATATAATATGGGAACTATATAATTACATAACTAAAATTTAATATATTTGGAGGCATACAAATATTATATCCTTGACTAATACTTTACTTAAAAAACAACTCTAAAATGTTTGGGATAATTTAGCCTTTCTCTCTCTCTCTCTCTCTCTCTCTCTCTCTCTTTCACACACACACACACACACACACACGCTTAGAATAAGAGACTTTCTT
Organism: Panthera leo; assembly: GCF_018350215.1. Lineage (NCBI taxonomy): Eukaryota > Metazoa > Chordata > Mammalia > Carnivora > Felidae > Panthera > Panthera leo. The sequence continues at coordinate 31,864,760 of NC_056687.1, forward strand.
CCTCTTTTGAATGTGACATCAAAGGGATCCCATTAATTACTTTAAAATCTTGTAAAATGCATATTATACTGTTCAGACAATAATCTTTAGGTATAAATGAGAAGGTAAGAGAAGCAAAAATGGAAGCAATGAAGGAAGGGAGGAAGGAAGTGGGGAGAAAGAAGGAGGGAGAGGAAAGGAGAGAAGGAGGAAGGGTGGTGGGGAGGGAAGGAGAGAGGGGGGAGGGAAGATTTCTTCTATCTGCTTGTCATATACAGGAGACAAGAGTCAGATGATAAATGTCTGAAAAAATATACAAAAGCTAGAGAAAGGCTCTTTTTTTTCTTTTCTCTTTTCCTTTTTTTTTTTTTTTTTTTCCATTTGAGAAAATAAGGTAGCTGTAAGATACTTAAGTCTTCAAATTAGGTCTAATAAATATAGGGAGTAGCCAATCTTGATAACTACTTAGGCCAGAAGAGAAGAAGATAATGGGCTTAAATAATAGCATGAGTGACTTAGGGAAAGTATAGAAAAGAAGCAGTTAACAGTAAAGGTCACTGAACCATGAATTGGTTGCCAACTGTGATGTCTCCAGAGGTCTTTAAAAATGGGATTTATTTCCATTTGGCCACAACAGTTTAGCTATAACCCTGTATGGTAAAGGAATAGACTAGTTGACTCTTAGAGTGCTTTGTACGCTATGATTTTTAAGAGTATGGAAATTCAGAGGCAAAAGAGGACAATGGATATATCCCTTTGGGAAATATTCCCAATATTATCCCTTCAGATTATGTATATACAAACACATACTCTACCAGAAAATGTCCTCAAAAATATTCTTTTCAGTTAATATTACCTTAAGTTGATGAACTACTTTATACAAATAGCTCATACGATAAATCCAGAAGATAGCAGAAATTCCAAGAAAATATTTGCATAATTAACACAACAATATGATTAAGATTTTGACATATTCACACCAAGTTCTCAATTTTTGAAGTATCATGATAAATATGTTCATGTTTATCCTTATGAGTTATATAAGTATTAAGATTCTTCATCACTAGCGATGGGCTATATAATTATTTTGAAATGTAATGACAGAAGACTGCCACGGTATTTGGGTCTAAAATAATGTAAGTACTCTAAACTCCTAGAATGATGCTATAAAAGATTTCATGGTTAAGCAAATATATCTATGGTAAAACCAATCCTATTAGTAAACATCAGAGAAGAACAGCTTTCTTGAATGTGCTATATGGAATTCTGCTATTCACAGATACTAGTTTTCATCATTAGTAACTCAATTCTAATGAATCTTTAAATTGATGTGATTTTTTTCATTCTCCCATGTAGTGCTTTTTGAATAGCAGGGCTCAATTAAGAAATCTGACAGCGTAGAATTGTAAATACCACATCCAGAAGAATATGAATGAATGAAGTAAAATAATGAGTTACAGGATTCTTTGGGGAAGAAAATACATTTTTATTAAAATAGAGGAACACTCAAATTTTCAAGTAATGAAGCTATCAACCTTTGAACTGACAGAACCCAGTCACTGTTATGTCGGAGAAATTATATGCATAGATACTCATGAATGATAATATCTCTAACAATTAAAAACATTCAGGATATTTTAATACCAGGTATGATTTCTTTTGGGGGAAAAGATTGAGTTTAACTTAAAAGCCTGTCATTATGTCTTTCAACTTTTCAGACATAAAAATAGAGTGATTAAGAGGGGAATTTTTAGAATATGTTTAATAGATACATAAAATACTATGAACTTTTCCCCTCACTCAACTATCTCACATTATTTGCGGATCACTGGTCAGGGAGACAATTGTGGTTGTCACAATTGAAGGCTGACGCTACTGGCATCTAGTGGAGAGAGGCCACGGATGCTGCTAACCACCCTATCATGCACCCGACAGTTTTTCACAACAAAGAATGATCCAGTCCCACATGTTACCAGTGCAGGGCTGAGAAATCTTGCTACAGATGATCTGTTCACCTGAAAGTTTAACAGAAGAGTATAGAGTAATTATTCTCCCCCACATGTATACAAAGTACCTTGCACAACCTCTGATGTATCACAGATGCTCAGAAAAAGTTAATACTTTTCCCCTTTCCCTTCCATTTCTAAAAACAAAAGGCCCTACTTGTCTGAAAAGCAGTTATCAAATGGTACAACTTAGTTACGTGTCTACGAAAGAGTCTGAGATGGAAATGTAACTACTTGGGAATCTATGACAATGTGTGTACCACCAGACAGGATCTCAGGAGCACAGCTTGATGGTAATATTCCCTAAATTAATTTAGAAAGCCAGAAACCTGGATCCTTCCTCTCCCTCCTCCTTGAGATGCACAATTCATTACCAAATTCCATAGCTTTTATTTTATAACAATTGTCCATCCCATCTCCCTCTTTCTAGCTCCATTGCCACCACTCTGGTCCCAGTTTCTCAACAGTGGTCAACTGAACTACTGCCTTGATTTTTTTCCAATCCAATTGCACAATATGGCTAGAGTGCTTAAAAACAAAACCAACTAAATTAACCTGATTATAGTATGTTTTTGCTTAAAATCCTTCAGTAGAGTTCCATTGCTCTTAAAATGGAGAACAAAATCCTTAACACGGTCTTCTCACATCACCTGTCCCCTGTCATCTCCCTAACCTAGCCCCACAGACCTTCCTTCTGTCCTTGAGTATACCATGCATGATCTTACTCTGGTTCGATTTATCTTGTATCCCAGGATCCCCTCCCTACCCTCCCACTGCTTTACCTACTTAATTCCTTTTTACCTTAGCTCTCAGCTCGAAAAAAACCATCGTCCAGAAACTCCCTCTAAATGTGATGCTAAATCTTTTTAGAATGCCATATATTCTCATAGCAACCTTAATTTTCCTTCCAGAGAACTTACTATAGCTTAAAATTACACATTTAACTAATTATTCTGTAAATGTCTATCTCCCAAGCTAGCCTATAAGCTCCATGAGAGTAAGCATTTAACTATTTTCTTTGCCATTATTTCTCTAGAACTTACCAAGTTGAGAACATCACTCACAATGTAATATCTACTGAAAGAGTAAAGCCATGACAATAATGTTCCCATTGCCCAGCTGAAAGCACTTTCTCCCTCCCTGGCATATCTGTATCTTTACAAATCTATTTTTTACATTCTGCTAGTTACTGTTGCTATTTGTGTATATCTCCCTTCTTCACCAGCTATAATAAGCTCCATGAAGGCAGGTCTCAGGTCTTAGTTACCTATGTACCCTGTACAGCAACCAGCATACTATTTTGCATATAAGAAGTGCTCCAGTGTATACAGAAAAGTGCCAAATTTGAAAATTTGGAAGCCTATCTTCAAATGGCATATTTCATAGAGGGTCTCGAGTTGGGGTACATAATGGTATAAAGATAAAATTACTCCACTGACCACTGAAACAATTCTGTATCAAGATCCTCTCCAGAATTAACAAGGTCTCCCTGCATAAATTACATAGCCTTTCTACATCTCAGTTGAGAGGGATCAGTGTCAGCTAACTATGTGTCAGATCACACACCAGAAACCCTCACAGCAGCTCTGTAGGAAAGTACTCAATGTGCCAATTTGCAAGAGGAGGGAAGTGAGGATTAAGTACCTTTCTTTGTTTTAAGTTGATTTATTTATTTTTGAGAGAGGGATAGAGAGCAAGTGGGAAAGGGGCAGAGAGAGAGAGAGAGAGAGAGAGAGAGAGAGAGAGAGAGAGAGAGAATCCCAAGCAGACTCTGCACTGTCAGCACAGAGCCCGGTGTGGGAACTCAAACTCACGAACCTTGAGATCATGACATGAGCTGAAATCAAGAGTTGGGCGCTTAACTGACTTAACTGACGGAGCTACCCAGGAGCTACAAGATTAAGTAACTCTCTTAAAGTCATACCTCAGGTAAGAAATGGGGGATTGAAATTCAGGTCCTTTCAGCTCTTAAAACCTTCCCTCTTTTTTACTACATTAAATGACTTCTGTGTTGAAACAGTTAAGCCTTATTCTAATGTAATTTTGGTTCTGTTTTGGCCCCACAACCTAAACCAAATAACTTTTAATAAGAAATTTTCATAAAGGAAATCATCAATCATCAGAAAAATGAAAAGGCACTAATTAAATGGGAGGAAACATTTGCAAATCATATATCTGACAAAGGGTTAATTTCCAAAATATACAAAGAATTTACACAACCTAATAGAAAAAAATCTGGCTAAAGAATGGGCAGAAGGTTGGAATAGACAGTTTTCTAAAGAAGACATACAGATGACTAACAGACACATGACAAGATATGCAATATCATTCACCATCAGAGAAATGCAAACCCAAACCACAGTAAGATATCCTCTCATTGCGTTAGAATCGCTGTTATCAAAAAGACAAGAAATAATAAGTGTTGGCAAGGGAACCCTTGTGCACTGTTGGTGGGAACATAAATTGGTACAGTCACTGGGCCGAACAATGTGTAGGTTCCTCAAAAAATTAAAAATAGAACTATCACGTGATCCAATAATTCCACTTCTGTGTATTTACCCAAAGAAAACAAAAACACTAATTGGAAAATATATATGCACCCCATGTTCACTGCAGCATTATTTACAATAGCCAAGATAAGAAAGCAAACTATGTGACCAACACTGGATGAATGGATAAATAAATGTGGTATAAATACAATGGAGTGTTATTTGGCCATAAAAAAGCAAGGAAATTCTGTCATTTGAGGCAACATGGATGAACACTGAGGGCATATGGTAAGTGAAATAAGTCGGATGAGAGGTAGACAAATACTGTATGATCTTACTTATATGTGGAATTTAAAACAAACAAACACACAACAAAAAATACCAAGCTCACAGCACAGAGAAAATAGATTAGTGGTTGCTTGTGGCAGGGGTAAGAGGTAGGAGAAAAGAGTGAACGGGGTCAAAGTTACAATTTTCCATATAAACAAGACCTAGGGATATAAAGTACAACACAGCAATCACAGTTAATAATACTGTACTAAAAGTTGCTAAGAGAATAAATCTTGGAAGTCCTCATTACAAGAAAACAAATACCATGTATTAATAATAATAATAAACATACACCATTTTGTATGGTGACAAATATTCACTAGATTTCTCATGGTCATCATTTTGCAATATACAGAAATACCAAATCATTTTGGAATATACTTGAAACTGCTATATCTTATGTTGATTATACTCTAATTCAAAATTATTTAAATACATGATTCATGCATTAATACATAAAATTAACATAGATATAGAACTATTCTTCTCAGATGTGAGCAGGTTTCACATACGTAAGAAGGTTATGAGGGGGAAATAAACCATGTTATATTTTATATTCTCATAGAAAATCAACGTCAAGGCGGGCTCAGTCAGTGCAGCATGCAACTCTGGATCTTGGGGTTGTGAGTTTGAGCTCCAAAAATAAAAAAATAAATAAATAATAAAATCTTTAGAAAAAAGAAAAACAATGTCAAAACAGCCAATTTCATTTCTGAAAAGTGATGTGAATGCACCCTTTTAGGACAACCACTGTAAATGCCAAATGTATGTAGTCAAGTATCAAATGACACAGTCACAGTTTGTTATATGACAGAGACATCTCTGACTTCAGTTTCCTCATCTGTAACACAGAGCCAAAGTAAATAAGGCCTTAAGTCCCCATCCATGTTTAACATTCAAAATCTCCTCAACCTAGCACAGAAAGTTTATAACTTAACATTTATTACCAAGAAACTTAAACCAGGCCAAAATTACTTATTTTCAATTAGTATATTTGGGGGGAATAGAAAGCATAAGGAAAACACAAGAGGACACCTTATCTCTTTACTAATGACCTAAAAGAATACAGAAATACCTGTTCCACCATCCACAAAGTTAACTTTAAAAGCACTTTTGTAAAATGGCCATATCTATCAGTTTCAATTGTGCAATGCTTTAAGTTCTCTCCTAACAACATTGACCACACAAAATAAATGCCCTAAAGCTAAAGCTAACTTTAACAACCATTTATGGATTTTCCCACCCTCATCAATCTGTTATAAAGCAATTACTCAGCTGTATTTTGTCTTATACCTGTTTTAGTATTTTCTTCAGGTGTGTTTACACTGGCACATTATTTATCAAGTCCTGAGAATAATAGTTTAAAAGCAAGTTAAAGTGCTCATGGTATTTTAATCAGTTTTGCAAACTCCAGGCAGGCATGATATTGTAAAGTAGTAACTTCCTATTTATACAAATCTTTAGAAACAATAAAACAAAAAGAAGCATATTATATTTTCAAATTACTGAAATAACATTTAAAGGACACCAGCTGCTGCATAATTGTAAATTGCAATGATTCTAATGATGACCCTGATGCTTGGAATATGCTAAAATGATTTGTGAATCTACAAGAACGTATACTGTTAGCATAATTTACATGGTGTCTACCCAGAAAATATTTAAAATGATAGCAAATAAAAAACTAGTACACAGGAATGCAAAAAAAGTCAAATTTTCAATTATCTTGCATATTTAATTTATCACTGGGTTCATCATTTTATTTTTTTAAGGTATATTTCTTTATTTTGAGAGAGAGAGAGAGAGAGAGAGAGAGAGAGAGAGAAAATGTGAGTGGGGGAGGGGCAGAGAGAGACAGAGAGAATTCCAAGCAGGCTTGGTGCTGTCACCACTGAGCCAGATGCGGGGCTCGATCTTACAAACACTGAGATCAAGACCTGAGGTGGAATCAAGAGTCAGATGCTTAACTGACTAAGCCACCCACGCGTCCCCGGGTTCATCATTAAAAAAAAAAAAAAATGGTGCCCTGAATGTCAAATAGTCTACAATTATTCTCTTTATGATTTTTGAAAGGATTTTTTTTTAAATAACCTCTATACCCAAAAGAGCTCAAACTCACAACTTTGAAATCAAGAGTCCCACACTCCACCAACTGAGCCAGTCAGGCACCCTTGATTATTCTCTTTTAAACAAGAATTATCTTGGGGGCACCTGGGTGGTTCAGTTGGTTAAATGCCCAACTTTGGCTCAGGTCATGATCTTACAGTTCGTGGGTTCAAGCCCCATGTGAGACTCTATGCTGACAGCTCAGAGCCTAGAGCCTGCTTCAGATTCTGTCTCCTTCCCTCTCTACCCCTCCCCCACTTGTGGTCTGTCTCTCTCTCTCTCTCTAAAAAAAATAAATAAATAAACTGAAAAAAAATTTAAATGAGAATTATCTCACTTTATGTCCTAATAATTCTAGATAAAATAGACTATATCAATATGAGTTGCCTCACAATTAATTATTTAACATTAAATGATACACAAAATACAATATCACAAAATAATTCCATGTCTTAAAAGTTATGTGAGATTATTAGCAATGAATGTTTTAAAATGAGCTATCCATCAATGACTAGAGCAAAAAAAAGTAATTTATTTCTCTAAATTTCATTCTCAGAGTGAGTAATTCAGATAGTATAGATTCACAAAACTCTATTACATATTTCCAAATTGACGCCATTATTTCAGAATGTAGGTTCCTAAAGACAGCCGCTAAGTTTTATATCTATCTATATAGCTGGGTGAAAAGAAAACCTCACCAACTATTATGTAGATGGATAAATCACAGAAAAGCTCCAAAGATAATGGAAGGCCCAAGATGTGCTATTTACTAGTATGGTGCTGTGTCATTATTTGTCACAGAATCATCTTATGTATCAATTATTTCTTGAACCTGACTGCTGTACTTATTTCTTCAAATACTCGCTTGGCACACACATTAAGAGAGTGTTTCCAATTCTCTGTAGGAAGGCCATGTGGAGAATGCTTTTCCTTTGGGTTAATGTTTAAGATTTTATACCAGTTTGTTTGAAATAACTGAAAGCAACCCAAAACCTTCATGAGTAAATGAAAGAAATCTAAAAGAATGTCACATCTTCAACAGTCATTAGGGTTAAAATGGCTGTTTCTGAAAGGCTATGAGAACACAAGAAGTTCTTTACTTTATCCTTCCTACAAAAAAAAAAAAAAAAAAAAAAAGGAAAGGAATCATAGGCCATAATGCTGCTGGGTCTCAATCAAATCCAACAGTAGAAAAAAACCAGCAGGAGTACAGCTTGGCGTCCTATTTACGCCAGTGGATCAGACAGCTAGGCGAGGGAGGTATTCTCACAAATCACTCTCTTGTTAAATTCTGTAGTGGGACTTCATTAAACCTCTTGGCTGATGGCATTTTACTTTCAGCCGGTTCACAAAGAGCTCAGCTGGCAATACTCATTCTTTAAAAGTCTCCACTCACACATTGTCTTTCTTGGGATTGCTTTTTACAATCGCAAATCTCTTTTTCTCATCATCTCCTCAAATCTTCTATGGGTTTTTTTAAATCAGTGTTTTAACTACAAAACAAATGACAACAACAACAAAAAACCCACAAAAATGCCATGACAAGTCCTATAAGGGAGGTATTTTGAGTAAGACTTTTGGCTTAAGCATTAAAAGTAGCAACACTTACGTACAGGAGATGGTAAGTAAATACAACATTGTGATGTGCATGTATGTTTTGTTTATATACACAATATATACACATAAAATGTCCCCCATGCTCTAAAGTACTGTTTCCTACAGCGCCACTGATTTTACCGGACCTCTATGGATTATTGTCATATGACATGAAGAATTGTTCCCCAAAGAACCAGTCTGCTATACCTTGTTAGAGTCTGGCAAACATGTCACACACATATCAAGGTTCTCAAAGTCATCAAGTAAAGCTTTGGGGGTCTTATAATATGTGTTTCATCAAAATGTTGATGAACTCACAGTCCTTAACCAGGATCTTGGATTATCGTAAACCTAACTTGAACCTGAAAAAGGCCCCTTGACACTATTAGTTTTGGCTTTGACTCAAATAACCACATTAATGGTCAGAAACAATGTACTATTATGCTGCCGGCTTTTCTGAAATCAGCAATTTAAGCAAACTGTTCCAACAAATGATTTAAATGAAGTCTACATCAAAGAAAGGAAATTTAGGACTGAAGGGCCCAGTTTTTTCTCTCATTACTTCTTTTATGCCTAGATATCATACGAGCTCTAAAAAGTCATATGACTCTTACATAAAGATCTCATATGCTGATAGAAAGCTAAACATAGTGAACCCTATTTAAGGAAACTACAAATTTACAAAATAGGCTTTCTTTTTTCCCAGAGAGTTTGTTTTTTAAGTTTATTAAAGTTTATCCCCTACTACTGGCAGTAAAATCCACAGTAAGCTATATTGTTTTAATTTTACCTACATTTTAATTTTACATTCTGAAATAATTATCTAGTGGTCTATTAAAAAAATGTCACATACACACAGTATGTTACAATGTGTGAGATTAACACAATGTGGTTTGGTTATCTTCAAAGCTGTACTGTACATCTGAGAAAATGGTGAAATGCACAGACACATGCAAATACACATTTCTTTTAATGGATTATGCCTTCTGATCTATTTTCAAGACTATCAAACTTCTAAGTTATATGGAAGCTTTTAGTGGAGACCATCTATCCATTTTTTTTTTAAATCGCCAGTTAATTTAATTGTTCCAAAATATAGACTATATTTATGAAGGTTTTCAATAACATCCATTCTATCAGGAAATTTAGCAGCATTAAACATACCAGGATTGGTAATAATTATGTTTAAGATCAAAGGGTATCATGTAAATTATGGATCTGTTTAATCAGAAAGGCCAAATTTATTATTTGGGTTGCAAACACTAACCAAATACACATAATTAATACAAAAAAGAGTATTTTTAACTAAATGCAGATTTTTTTTGTATTATACTTCACTTATCCATTGTTGCCTGAAGAAACTAGAATAAAAATTAACATTTTAAACCACAATTATAGAAGCCTTGTTTATTGAAAAGTGTTTATTGTGTGACTATGTAAAATATTTTAGGAGACACACATGTGACTCAGACCTTAACTCTCTTTATACAGCTAGGGATAGGCAGCTAAGAGCACTGAAGACATACGAATTTTTTATTCTGACACATGAAGATAGATCACTGAAGTCAGCTCCCCCTAATCATCATCCTTCATATCACCTTCTAGTTTCATTGAGCATCTATTTGGTTCACACAATGTGCTAAGCATTTCATATCTATTAGCTCACTGAATCACCCACAGCAATCCTATGAGGGAGATATTTTACCGCTATTTTACTAATAGGAAAACACTGTGCAATTCTTTTTTTTTTTTTTTAATGTTTATTTATTTTTGAGGGAAAGAGACAGAGAGCAAGCCAGGGAGGAGCAGAGAAAGAGGGAGACACAGAATCCGAAGCAGGCTCCAGGCTCTTAACTATCACCACAGAACCCGATGCGGGGCTCAAATTCACAAACCGTGAGATCATGACCCCAGCCGAAGTCAGATGCTTAACTGACTGAGCCACTCAGGCACCTCAAGACTGCAATTCTACTCTACAGAATGCTTCCTAACAGTAGCAGGAAAAAAAAAGATGTCTCCTTAAAAGACTGTCCGAAGAAATATTAAGAATTAATTTTCAAATATAGATCTCAATCCTAAGGAGCCAATGAAAATTATATTTGCAGAAAAAGAAAACGCTCACCAAACTCTACATTAATCAGCTACCAAAATACTCAAATCTCTATGGAAAAAATAAATATTACCGAGAATCTGATGGATTTTTAATTGTTTTGGAAGGAGCTGATGAGAAAAGTAGTCATAACAATTGCTCTTGCATAAGCACTTCATAATACTCAAACCACTTTTATGAGCATAGAAATATTTTGTCAATTATTATTTTATCTCCTATCAGTTCACTGATGTTTACATTATATGTATATATATTTTTTTCAACAAAAGAGAACACTGAAACTCAGACAAACTGAATGACTTTCCCAGGATCCCACAGCTGGTATGTATCAGTGCAGCCCTTGATTCACCCACACAGAAGATGTGATATGAGCACCAAGGATGCCCCAAAGACTGAGAAGACAAAGTGAACACAGTGTTCCTCTAGGGAACTCAGAGTCATGTGGGGCAAACACTGAAATGCAGCAAGGGCAGCAAACAGCACCCAGCAGGTACATCAAAGGGGGGATCCCTGACCTGCTCATGGGTGAGGCCTGTGTATCATGCTTCCTTGAGTATGCTTACCTGAGCTGAGTGTAAGGAAGGAGTAATTAGCAAGTAGAAGACAGGGCAGGTAGAGGATAGGGCATTTTAGACCAAGGGACCAACATAAAAGCCCGGAGGTAAGCCACATGGTGGTAGTGCATGGAAAAAAAAGTAAACAATGGAGTGCTCCTTCACTGAAGGGAGTAGTGAGAGGGGACTGAGTGGTCAAGAGGAGCACTATTAAGTATCTTGGGTCTTACCCTGGAGAGATGGAACCATGACAATGTTCAGATATGTATTCTAGATGGATGAACCTGTTGTTTGGAGAATGGGTTCCATTGGGCAAGATGGAGGCGAGGAAACTGATTAGAAATTAACAGACGACAAAGGCCTGAATGAAAATAGTGATGTGAAGGTGAGAGGGGTGGTGGGAGGGTTAAGAAATATTTAAAAGGCAAAAACAAGTAGGATTTTGTGACCACTGACATGGGAGAAGTGTGAGAGTCAAGCATGACCCCCATCCAGCCCCTGAGCTATCTATCTACTGGCATGTAGCTGCTGGCTGTCCTGGCCTCCACTGATGCAAACAAGACAGAATTCACTTTCTGCCTCCTTCTCTGCTCCCATTTTCACTGCATCACTATTATTTCCTGTGAATTAATACTCACACTCTGGGTTAGTAGAAATCTGAAAGCTTAGACAAGCCTCTGACAGCTGCTTCTTGTTTTACTGAAAATTATAACTGCTCTTCAATTCCTAGTTCATTGGGACACGAAGTAAGGGTCAATCATAAACTGTAGCACCCGAGATATTTCAGCAAAGCTGCTTGTTTGAAGCATGTGGTTCACCAGCAGCAAGGAGAGAAGCTCTAGGAAACATCCCATTAGCAGCAATTAAGTCAGCCAAAAGACAGTGTGGGTCTTTTTTTTTTTCTGCCTTTGTGTCTCCCTGGTCTCATGTCAATCTCAGACTTTAAGGCTCAGCCTTCCAGAAGCTGTCAGTGGCTAATCAATCCTAATGAGGAAGCACTCTGTTCCTTCATTGCATAGTAGGCATAAATACTTATGGGAAGCACCAGACAACTAACAATTCTTCAGAACGGAATTGAATGCACATCCTTTTGAGGATTCATTTGAATATTCCTACTGTGCGCCAACAATAAATTTAAAGAGACAGCAATGTCATTCACGGTACCATATATTATCACTAAAAAAATAAAACAGGTGACGAAATTGAGAGAATGGAGTCATTTCACATCAAAGGAAGAAAAACGGACAAGCACTTATCAGAAAAGAGCTGGGATTTCACAGAAATCCCACTCGTCTGGGAGCAGAGCATCACCTGGTTTAGAGATGTTTGGCATCTGCCTTTTCTTTTAACAGAGCTGCTGCTGAAAGGGCAGAAAAGCAACTGTTTCTTGAGCTTCAAAGAATAACTGGTCCCTGTGAGCGGTCTGCAGAGGAGTGCAGTGAGGTGTGAAGTAAGATCTAAATGTCCAGCTTCCTGTGTCGGACTGGCCCAGCACTCAGGGCTAAGGGAAAAGAGGGGGCTAAGTGTCTTTTTTAGTTCCTATTGTAAGACAGACAAACAAAAGTGGGATTAGATTTTCTTAATGGTTCAACTCAGCAAAGATAAAATGTGATTGCTTGGAGAATGGCTGGGGTATGGAAGTCTGTTTTCAGTCTGGTTTCCTGTGACAGACACAGTGATGGGAACATGATCATTCTGGTGACAGAGTCACAAATTCACTTTGGAAATAAAATTGTGACAGTAATAATAGCTGCTTTATCTATAAAGTTGCAAAGGGAGTGGAAAGATTGATAATGCCCTCAAGTTTGCCTTGTTTAAGCAATGAATATCACTGAAGCAAAGAATCAGACAGACTCTTAAAGGCAGAGCACAGACTTGGATATGGGAGAAATGTGGAGTTTAAACTAAACTCTGTGTGGCCTCATCCTCTACCTTTCCCTCGGGAGAGCACTCCTCAAAAATGGAATTATGTAAAAAGTTATCAACATGACTGTCTTCATAAACATATAATTACTCATTTCAAAGGGCTTGTTATTAATCCTGTAGTAAGTAAAATTATTTTTCTTCCTTTATTTTTCATTTAGTGCATTGAAGCTGTATTCACGATGCTTTTCCCAAAGGCTAACTTCAACCAAAGTGAATGTATGTTGCGGGGGAGGGAGAGGGGGAGGGCAGGGACTCACTTTTTAAATTAACCATGAATTGGTTCACAAATAAAAACCAGTAAAAAATAAAACTTAGCTATCATGTGATTTCAAGAACTTCAGGGTCCACCTGGCAAACATCTAACAGAGGCCTAATAAATAGGTTTAGATTACGATAGTAAAATAATATGAAACAAACCTGTGACCATTCTCAGAACACCAAGCAGAGGCATAAATTTTAGCCCTTTCAATGGCACACTGTTTAAAAACCTGGCAGGGAGCCTCTATGCATCTATTTTGTTCTGGTTAGATTTTATATTTTATAGGTATGTTACAACCTATGAAATGGTTATTAATACCACAGTATATATCTTTTGCCTTCAAAGATGGGGTCATCATACAATATAAAACACAAGTTCAGAAGAGAATTCATTCCTACCAAGACAGAGCCTACAATCCTGACACTTGTCAAATTGAGACATTAAAGTGCAAATATAACAATGCAATCGATCAAAACTGAGATGATATTAAAAAGATGCCTGATGTTTTGTGTGTATTTTAGGTTCACAAAGAGAATTCTTGAGGAGGTGTGGAGACATTATACACATGGAAGGAAAGTAGGGGCAGACACACATTAAGTATAAATATAATAACATTGATGTAAGTTTAAATTTATAGATAACAAAACAAATTATTCCACTGAATAAGAGAATATTACGCTAACTGAATTTTCTGGTTAACTGGGAGTTAAGCGGAAACACTTTTCTGTTGTAATCATTCCAAACAGTGTTATTTCACCATTTTTATTGGTTATATAATTGACATTAATTATTTTTCAAGAAAATCAAATTACTGCAGTCTTTGCGTTTCATTCTGACAATCAATTTCAATGATTTACCAAAACTGACATGCAAGTTAAAGGAATCTGGATATTCTTTTTGAAGAACTGCCTAAATATTTATGGAGCCCAGGCTGCACATATTTTTAACTGAAAACTTCTTTTTTTTTAATTTTTTAAAAGTTTATTTATTTATTTTGAGAGAGAGAGCAGGGAGGGGCAGAGAGAGAGGGAGAGAGTACCTCAAGAAGGCTCTGCACTGCCAGCATAGAGTCTGACACAGGGCTCCAACCCACAAACGGTGAGATCATGAGCCAAAATCAAGAGTCGGATGCTCAACCGACCGAGCCACCCAGGGACCCCGAAAACTTCTTAATATTGACAAATTTTATTATTATTTGCCTATTTCAAGAGTAAAATAAAATCTGCTATGTTATAAATAATCAATATTTTGGTTTGGCTCGATAACTTGGTGTTTGCCTGCTCCGGAAGAAGTAATCCATCCAATGTCACATTAAGATATGTATGTGGTATAGGTCTTAGGGGTGCTGTTACTTGCTAATAACAGGGTGTGACCTCATAGTTTATTCATGGATTGATTGATTAATTGAAGCTTCCAGGTGGTCATAAAGAAGAATAAGTAGTTTTTCAGAATATGACCAGGTCTTGGAAAGAATTACCAGGAAACACCCTATTTTAAGCAAAGGTAACCTGAGGTGCTGAGAATCCAAATGATTGGAAAACATAACAAAACAACAAATCCATCGAACATAAAATGTAATGTTTTTGATGATTTCTATTGCCTAATGGTCATTATTTTCATTAGTTTATCTAATTATTTTGCAGAAGTTCAATGTAAATCTAGCACCAGAGCTTTGATGGCACACACGCACACACACACACACACACACACACACACACACACACACACAAAACCCACTTACCAAAAAGGCCAATAAATTTTGTTTCATATTTTGTTTCATAATGAAAATGTAATACTTTATATTTGAGAAGAGTTTTGAATAATTATCATGACTGTATTAGTTCAATTTCTCAATTACAATAGCAGAAAAAGAAAAACCCTATCTGTCTAGAATTATCTGAACAGTACTAAATAACCAGTAATTATTAAAATAAGCAATAAAGCTATCAATATGAATTGATATGAACTAATACGAACATAATGCTTCTTAGTTACAAAACATATACTTTGTAAGACAATATTTTAAATAATTTTATATATAATTTAATTTAATCCTTATAAAGGCTCTGAGGTTGGTATTACCATACCCATTTTTTTTTTAATTTTTTAACGTTTATTTATTTTTGAGACAGAGAGAGACAGAGCATGAACAGGGGAGGAGCAGAGAGAGAGGGAGACACAGAATCTGAAACAGGCTCCAGGCTCTGAGCTGTCAGCACAGAGCCCGACGCAGGGCTCAAACTCACGGACCGTGAGATCATGACCTGAGCCGAAGTCGGACGCTTAACCGGCCGAGCCACCCAGGCGCCCCACCATAACCATTTTATACCCAGGGCAACTGAGGTTCAAGAAGTTTAAATCACCTTTTCTAGGTCACACAGTTAGTAAATGATAGAAACTGCTAAATTCTGACTCTAATGTCTATGCTCTTAGCTACACAATTTTTTGTAATACATTTCTTCCAGCTCTGATAATACCCAAACTCTAAAGAAAAATTTTAAAGTCCTTTAATTTTTTTTTTTTTTCAGTTCAAGTATGTCTTTATTCCAGGGATTCATGGACTTGCTTGTTTAAAATAAAAAATAAAGGGGCACTTGGCCAAAACGGTTGGTAGAGCATGCGACTCTTGATCATGGGGTCATTACTTAAAGCCCCAGGTTGGGCATGGAGCTTACTTTCAAAAACAAACCAAAAAATAAAATAAAATAAAATAACAACTTTCTGTGTTCAGACACAGATTTCTTGAATTAGGTTCTCCAAGGGCATTCCAGATAGGTGGTGTATTTAATAAGATTTAGTAAGTATAGATTTGTAAGTAAGCTCAGATAACAAACTTCAGATAAGTTTAGGACACTCTGCCTAGTCCTAGGTTTAGCTCTAGTCCCTTTCAAACACAGACTACTAGGCAGCCATTGTTAGATGGCCATATCTTCAAATTTGATCCAACAGAACCTAACTGTTAGCATTCAGAATCAAAGCCACTGGTAGCTTTCTGAATTTACCATAGGATGTCCTTATGATATTTTTACCACTCAAGCAGAAGGCTGAAGTCCATATTCATATTTCAAATTGGAACAAGTATTTATTAGATAATACACCTCCTATATGTCCAGTACGATGCTAACCACTATGAAGACTATACTAGTACAAAAAACAGGATAATTCTTAGAAAGAATATTTAAAGAATATATACAGGTAGAATTTCCAAGAAAATAGAATTGGGATTTCAAGAAAAAAAAATGGAAAGAAAGAAGTGATTCCAAGTCAAGTTTATTTTTTAAATGTTAGAACTAATCATATCTGTACTGGGGATGAAATCCAATGGTCACCCATATTTAAGAATTTTTTTTTCCAGTAACTTCTATATGGAGAACAAAGTTTTGTTGCCCAACATCACCTCCCAAAATTAAATACTTATTGTTTGAGGGTAAAGGAAAGGAAGATTATTTTTGAGCCCATGCTGACTCCAATAGTTCCTGTTAAAAATGAACCACAAATAAAATATAGAAATCAAGAACTACACTACTGAATTTCTTATTGTAATTGTTTCCTGCTATCAAATAGATTAATTTGAAATTAGTTTCCCTTGTAGTACGTAGTATTTTTCTGTATTCAGTCTCAAATGAAAAAAAAAATACAACTTCTCAAGTTTCCTTTGAAAAGTTTCCTGGTTTTTTTTGATTAGTTATCTTCTGCAGTTGGGAATCATGTTACTTTCTTAAGCATTTTATGTATATTATTCTAGAATGGTTAAAGATATTTTACAGTGATGTTAATATGCATATTTTATTTTAATATTTAAATAAAAGAATGCCTTCTCAGCACTATACAGATATTTCATAAGTTTATAGAAAACCCAATGCAGTTGAAGTAAAATATTCTAAATTCCCAAAGTAGTTTCTGGATCTGATCATTTGTACCCAATTTCCATTGAAATTCAGGCTTAGGGAGTAAGAATTACATATGGAAAACTTAAGGCTGAATTAGCTTTGGACTTAGTTTAAAATTACAGGAAGAAAAAAAATAATAAAATTGAAGGAAGAAAGTCTATTTTGATTTCAATGTCCACTCTACATACAGGAAAATGGTATTATTAATGAAAGCATCAGACTCCTGAGGTAAAAGACTTTAAAACATAAAGTGAAACATATCTCTTTGACTAATGTGATAGACAAATCAACCTCCCTGTCACCACCGTCTAAAGAGAGATACACCTTTTCATGTCTTGTCTTATCCTGGGCTCCTTTTACTCCCTCTGGGGGGCTTTTGAACTGGGATTTGACATCTCTTAAATTTGTGCTTTTTCTAAACGTAAAGGGGTTTCCTTTTCTTACAGTTTTAGTCTTACACGGAGTTCAAGTCTAACTCAGATTAAAGAGAAGTAGTCTAGGCCTCAGAAATTCAATGTTTGTTCTTGATCTTTTCTTTTCCCTTCTTTCCTTTTGTTTTTATGAGGTTGAGCTAAAAACCCCAAAGTGGGACATAATGGCTTTACAGACCGAAAAGAAAATATTCTTTCTTCTTTTTTTTTAACTGTAAAAAGCCCACAAAAATCTTTTATAGAAAGCCCACAACAGAAACACTCCTCAAAAGGCACCTTTTTCTTCATAATAGCCTTAGAGGAGCCAGTGTTCAGAAAAGGTGACAACTCCAAGTGTTGCTAATGTCAGACCCAGAAACAAGCTGTGGTTTAGGGCCCAAATCCCTGTTTACTCTATACCCTAGTCAAAACACAGGGGGAGGGATTCACCAGCAAAGTATGTTTTAAAGGTCATTGTCTCTCAAATTCCACAATAAGAATTTGTCCCTAAAAAGAAAAAAAAAATGGGAGAGTTCTCGGATGAGACACAGTGAGAAATAATCGGTATGGCATCATGAAGAAAGGAGAACAGGGATCATGAAAATGAGAAACATTTGGATTATAGATACGAAGGAAGTGAAAGAACCATTTCTGCCCAGCAGTTTAAGATGGGAGTCTGGCGTTCAAAACTTGTAGCCATCAAATGTGGCATCCATTTGGGTTCCAATAACATCAAATAATAAATCTTTATCAGAATTAGCAAAGGGCAGGTGCAATTCATTCATTCAACGACTATTTACTGAATGTTTGTTATGTCACAGGACTGAAGGAACAAAAGAAAGCGGCAAAAGTCCCTACTCTGTGGATGGGTCTTACATTTTATAGGGAAACAGAATTCTCTTATTTTGGGGTTCAGAATTGTACAGACCCTTGAAAGCGCGCGGTCCGAAGGAATGGTAGATTTGTTTCCGTTTAAAGACAAAAGTGTTCGTGGTGATAGCTGTCATCTAATTAAAAGATTAGAAGGGCTCTGTGTTTGAAGACCCAGAGATTTCAGGCACATACTCTCCGTAATTGTAACAACTTAATTCAATTTCCTGTCACAAACGCTTACAGAGCTCCCATAGGAAAACGATAACTTCTTTTAATTATGTTTGAAATAAAATATTTATATCATTATTTGAAGTCTATATTTAATGTGGACTACTCAAATAGATAATATTTTCTTCTAATATCAACATTATATTTCATATGATACAAAAAAGCAACCACGACAAAAGCTTCTCCAAACCCTACCTTGGACAGTCAGAGTAGCTGATGCTTCCGCTTTTCCAACCATATTTTCTGCAACACAAGTATATGACCCCATGTCACCAGCCATCACCTTCCGAATTTTCAAGGTATGATCATCTCTGATTTCATATCTAGTGACATAACACAAAAAGCACAGTTAAGTGACCTTCTACTTGAAAATCCCATCATTTAGAAATATAACCCATCTAAGGCATCAAATAAACAACATGCAATGTTCCCTTCAGAAAATTTTAAACTAAAGGTGGAATGTGGCATTCCTCTAAGCAAGCCTGAAGATAGAAAGAACCTGTTTTCATATTTATGTTGGGTAAACAATTAAACTACTTTCTAAAAGAATATTTTGGGCAAAGCTGGCACTTATTTATTTCCTCAAGCTACTGTCCCCAAACTAAAATTAACAGACAGTGACTATTAAATAAATTCTTATTATAGGTCAGACTTTGTTTTATAGGTTTCATCTTTTAAAATTCTTACAATAATTATGTAAAGTATTATAAAGTATCATCTACATTTTGCAGATGAGAAACTGGAGGCACAGGAAAGTAAGGTAACCTGTCTTTGGTTCTCCGCTAGTTTAGTGGTAGAGTTGGTACCAGAACCCAGGCTCTTATTCTACAGTTCACTTGCCATGCCTCATCTTCTCTCCCCCTCAATATTGGGATTCTCTTGAAGTTTCACTTCAATACTCTTTTTACTCTACATAATATCATGAGTTATATTAGCAACTGTACTTTATATATTGATCAGCTGCACAAACATTCCTAATCCCTATTTCATTGAAGCTCTAAATTCATAATCCCAACTGACTAATAGCTCGACATCATATCCCACATGTATCTCATATTTCATATGTTAAGTACAAGTTTCTTTGCTTACCCCATTATATAAACCAACTCATCCTAATACAATCTACCTATATCTTCCTTCAACAGCTCTATATCTAACAAATCATCCAATTCATCAGTTTAGTCTAAGAAATTTCAGTCCATGGGGTACCTGGGTGGCTCAGTCGGTTGAGTGTCTGACTATGGCTCAGGTCACGATCTCACGGTTTGTGAGTTCGAGCCCCACATCGGGCTCTGTGCTGACAGCTCGGAGCCTGAAGCCTGTTCCAGATTCTGTCTCCCTTTCTCTCTGCCCCTCCCCCACTCACACTCTGTCTCTGTCTCTCTCAAAAATAAATAAACATTAAAAAAAATTTTAAAAAAAAGAAATTTCAGTCCACTATGGATCCCTGTCTGTAGCTCGTGTTCCAGTTCAGGCAATCTATATCCCTTATCTGGACAAAAACAACAAAGGTGACCCTGCCACTAGATTTTCCCTGTACTAATGTAATACCCATAGTACTAAAATATTATTTTCTTTAAAAAGTAATCCTGTTCAGGGCACCTGACTGGCTCAGTCAGTAGAGCATGTAATTCTTTTTTTTTTTTTTTTTTTTTTTTTTTTTTTTTTTTTAATTTTTTTTTTAATGTTTATTTATTTTTGAGACAGAGAGAGAGCATGAACGGGGGAGGGGCAGAGAGAGAGGGAGACACAGAATTGGAAGCAGGCTCCAGGCTCTGAGCCATCAGCCCAGAGCCCGACGCGGGGCTCGAACTCACGGACTGTGAGATCGTGACCTGAGCTGAAGTCGGACGCTTAACCGACTGAGCCACCCAGGCGCCCCTAGAGCATGTAATTCTTGATCTCGGTATTAAGTTGGAGGCCCACGTTGTGTGCAGAGATTACTCAAAAATAAAATCTTAAAAAAAAAAAAGGAATCCTGTTCATTCTAATCCCTTTGATTCATCACTATGCATGCAATATGATTCAAAATTCTTCAGTCGATGATACAAAGCCCCTGATAATTTGGCCCCAGTGTCTCCAACCTGATATCCCGTAACTTCTTGCTACATGCCCTATGAACTAGTTATGCTAAACTTTCTACCCCTCAAAATGTGTGATGTTCTTTCTCAGATTTAAGTCTGTGTTGTAATGTCTCTTTTCCTGGAACACTCTTCTCTTTGGTCTTGCTTTTTCAATTTAGACATATTTTTCAAGACATTGCTTACATGTCACCTTCCTTTGAGAATTCTCTCCTGATTTCCTACTCCCACCAGTCTACATTTTAGGTGGCAAAGGGTTTGCTATGTTATTCTGTATCTACCCTTACAAATCTCCTTTGGGAGCTCCTGAAAAGCAGAAACTATGTCTAAGCCACTGTAACCCCAAAACCTAGCAAAGACTCAACACATGTTTGCTGAATGAATGAACAGACAGCTTAAAAACAATACCCGAAAGCTTCATTTCACTGTCTCATTCCCTAAGGCTGCAAGTGTACCTCTGCTCTTAGCCAATTTAAAGACTTGACAGATATCAAGACACTCTGACTTCTACTATTCCCTGGTAGTGTTGTAGCTAAGAAAATAGACTCTTGCTCTTTAAATTGATTCATACCTATATCTTTAATGTTGTACCTCCCTTCCCTTTCCTATCTACTCCCATGCAAGAAATTACTATTAATTGTGCTCTGGTTGAACAGAAGAGAAGCCTGTTTAAAAAATATCACATTTTACAAGGGGTCCCTGGGCAGGGCAGGGTCAAGAATCTACAGTTCCTATGTGAAACCCTCAGAGGAAGCATGACACTCTCCTGCTTCTGGCCCCTGAACAAAAAGTCTAGAATAGACTAGTCTAATGGTGTATATGCAAGTGCTGCTCTGATGAGAACCACAGAAATTCTGAATGGATGAATTGTTCCGCTAACTTCTGATCAGTACCTGGATTTGGGCAGTTCTCCATCATCTTTCCTCCATCGTACCGTAGGCACAGGGTCACCTCGGGCCTCACATTTAAATTCCGCACTGTCGTCCACAGTTACCGCCAAGTTACTAGGTCTCTTTACAAACGATGGTCTCTCTAAAATTAGAAAAAGCCATCTTAAGATCAAATAAAGAGAAACAAACTAAAAAACCATCTTAGATGTCCAGTGAAGACTTGTATAATTTGAAATATTATTTACAAAATTATTCCACATAGTCCCCTTCTTCTAGAAGCCCCTCCCTAGGTTTAGGGTTTTCTCCCCCTTTTCCTCCCATGTCTTGGGGACTTTATCTCAGGCTGCTTTACTCATGTCTTCTCTCCTCTCCCACCTGCCCAAAATATTGATCTACCTTCTAAAGAAGGTCATTTCTTTCTCCCTGTATAAAGATACTGCAAAATGGCAAGAGATCTACTGTACAGCGAGGAGATGAGATAAAATTTCACTTACCCAAAACCGTTAGCTCAGCCACTTCACTCTCCCGTTCCCCAACCATGTTGGTACCAACACAAACGTATTTGCCAGCATCACTTTTGCGGGTGTAAGTGATCATGAGCTTTCCTCCTCGAATCTTAAAAAAAAAAAAGTTGTACGTGAATACCATTAACATGACTTTAGCCATGTTTACAAGACAGATATCAAAAAGCTGATGTGCAGTATTTGCTATATTTATAGGTAGTAACTTTAGGCAGAATATGTACCAAATGTACAGTAGAAAAGGGGCAAAACATGTCTACTTACCTACATCTTCTTACACAGTTATTACATTCCATATAACAAGAAATTTGTTTATCCCAAGTGGCCAAGTTCTTTCATATTATTTGGTTAAATGAAAACCGAAAAATTCTATGAGTAATTTGGTTAGCAAGTAGGAAAAAAAAAAGGAAATTCTTAACACCATATATTAGTGTAATTAATATGTAAATACATATTAGCTACAATTGATTTCAAGGAAGCATATTCTGGTACTAGAAGATGTGGAAATAAAAATGACCCTAATTACTTAATTTGTGAGAGTTGTTTTAAAGGAACATATCTTTAAAGATTCAAAACACCACAGAAACTGACGTGTTCTAAAAAAAAATAATGTATGTGTTTCTGCTGCCCAAGGAATTTCTTGGGGACTTAGGAGGCAGAGACTGAACAGATCCCAATAAATCATCTGGAAAGTCATTTGGACACACTCTTGAACATTTAATTATTTGAAGAAGAATTAATTACAAATGTAAGCAGACTTCCAGTACAATAAATAGGCTGAAGTTAACCATGAATTAAGAGCGGGATGCGGAAATTGAACTATCTTTACTTAATTTAATATGCTTTTGGTGGAGAGTTGGGTTCAATTACCCATGAATATCTCTAATTCTCTGAACCTTAGAAAGGTTTTGTCAGGGATAACTTCTAGAATGTTTCTTCATGCAGGTTTTAACCTCAACCTCACAGTTATTCTGTACAGTGTACTGAAGAAAGAAAGAAAGAAAGAAAGAAAGAAAGAAAGAAAGAAAGAAAGAAAGAAAGAATGAAAGAAAGAAAGAAAGAAAGAAAAGGAAAGAAGGGAAGGAAGGAGAAAAGAAAGAAAGAACGAAAAGAAAGAAAGAAAAAGAGAAAGAGAAAGATTAAGAGATACAAAGCAGAAGGCAGGAAAGGACTACTCAAACATAATTTTTTGTTTTAATCATAAACTTGGAGTTTATTGAAACCACTCATTTACAAAGGTGGGGTCATACTGTTTTGCAGTATTTTAATTGCTTAGTTTCAATCCAGATACCCAAACTAGACATTGCATCCAAGTCTTTATATATTAGGACAAATCAAATATTAACAGTTCAGTTTTAATTTCTGTGGCTTTAGAACTTAATATTTTTTCAGTCGTTTTTTTTTAAACAATAATCATGATTCTCTCGGTACCATTACAAAAACCACACAGGGACTCTTCTCTGCATTGTTCATGACTCTGTCCCTCATACCTAGAATAATGCCTCACTCAGGTGATTTTTGTTGAATACAAACTACTTTTATAGACAAAATCTAGCCTGTTATTCAATGAAGCATTTCTATAAAGGTTTACAGCAGTTACAAGATGTGTTAATATATACTGTTTTCATATATACTTACCTAAATTTCAGACAGAATAATACAAAGAAATAAATGTCACACAAAAACAAACAAGTCTTTCAAGAGTTAACTACTATCGTAACTTTGTATGCATTCTTCTTTTGGCTCTCTCTCACACACAATAGATAGATACAGATTAGATACAGATACAGATGTACAGATATAGATAGATATAAAGATCTACATCTACACACACACTTTCATTAAAGTAAGATCATGTGGTATATGCTCTTCTGTATGCATTTCGAACTCAATAATATGTTGAGAATATTTTGCATTTTAAATGTTGAAGATCATGTATACAGATCCTCCCCATTAACTTCAATGACAAAATAGTATTCCATTGTGCACAGGATTCCTTTACACATAATATTCCATCATATAGATTTATCATATTTTACCAAACTATTCCCCTACTGATAGATGTTTAAGATAATTCATTTTCCCTCTTCTAAATCAGCATTCTTTTGCATATATCTTTTCTCACATGTGCAATTATCTCCTTAGAAGAACTCAAAGTGTGATTCTTAATTCAAATGTATTCCCAACCTGCAGGCTATTGGTTCACAGTGCTATTTTATGTTTTATAAAGTGGCTTTTGTGTGAATATATCATTTAAATTTGGTCTTTCTCATACCCCTGCTGTGAGGCTGTAAGGGCAAGTGTTATAATAACTTCATTTTTCACTTAAGGAACCAGCAGCTCAGAAAGTATAACCTCTTTTCCTGTATACCTGCACTATGCCCATCATCACAGTATGTTTTAATTTTGCATTTAAACGCCAGATTTCCCCCCTGACTGTGAACTCTGAAGCAGAGAAGCATATCTAATTTGTCTTTATAGCCCCAAGGACCTGTCACAATATCTAGCAAATAATAAAAAAAAAAAAAAAATTGTGGAAGGAAAGTGACTTGCCCAATGTCACTTAGCAAGTTGGAACAGATATTCCCCAAGAGATATGTCTTTGGCTACATGAGATGTACAAATGACAGGAAACACACAGCCCACAGCACGTTTATAATTGCTATTTAATAAACTTGAATTTAATAAACTTCATTTCTTGAGGTTCAGAAAATTCAGATCCATACTATTAAGATGTACTGTAACCTTTTGTCATGTACTTATTTTGCAACACCTCACCTAAACATTTCTAAAACCTTGAGGAAACAAAATAATTCCTGCAAAAATGAAGGTAACACATTCTATTCCTGATAGGAAAGTTAAATGATCTGATATGTGGTCCTTAGATGTTCCTTTACTGGGTCTTTAATTTTGGACAAGATACTGAGCCTCTTATGTTTCAGAATCTAACCTTAAATGTTTCTGCATATTTAGGTAATCAGTTCATTTCTGAAGGGATTGTACATTAATAAGTAATAATTATAGCAAAATAAGAGGAAGTAAACTTAAAATGCTGTAAGTGTTCCTTTTGCTTTAAAAGCCAGTGAATTATATATACAATAAAATATAAGGCTTTAAGGATAATTTTAAAATACACTCAAATGTGGAAAAAAATGAAAGTCAAAGAATGATAAAGTATAAATAATTTTCAACGGTACAGACATTTTTACAGTTTCAGTATAATATAGTACTAATTTACTTTTACAAATCTTAAATACTTGGGAATTTAGAGTTTTAAATCAACTTGCTAATCCACATGTGGGGTACCAATTAACATTATATATTGCAGCCCAACGTTGTTATATTTTGAAAGAATCCCTATACATGGAGAAGAAGGGAAATTTAGTTAACATGAGTTATGAGAGGAGATTCTCATAACTGCCAGGAGATTCTCAAGGAAAAAATTCCAGCCTTGCAGTAAATGGGAGGAAACAATAACTTAGATGAACTACAAATTCAAAGAAAGCCATCAAGTCCTGAAGAATGTGTTGTTCACATCCCATTCCTATAGCTCTAGCTGTACCCGTGACCTTGAACGACATGGGTTTGAGCTGTGTGGGTCCACTTCAATGCAGATTTTGGTATAATTATGGTATAGTACTATAAATGTATTTTCTCTTCCTTATGATTTTCTTAATAACATTTTCTTTCTCTAGCTTATGTTATTGTAAGAATTCAGTATAAAGTACACATAACATACAAAACATGTGCGTTTATGTTACCTGTAAGGCATTGGTCAACAGTGGGCTATTAGCAATGAAGTTTTTGGGGAATCAAGAGTTACACACAGATTTTTGACTGTGCAGGGAGGGGGTAGGCATCCCTAACGTCTGTGGTGTTCAAGATTCAAGTGTTTATCACACTTGGCTCAATCTTCAAAAACTTTTCTAAATTCATTGACCAGGAGACTTATGTTTTGGAAACACAAGGCTATGTTTCTTTACTAAATATAAAAAAAAAAAAAACAAAACTGCTCCTGTTCTATAAAATTTTATTTTACAAATTGCCTTGCTAAACCATATATACTGTTCAAATACAAAATACCTCACCAGGCATTTTACAAAATATTTTCTCTGTCCTTTGTAAGTAAATACTTACTGGTAATATGGACCACTATGACATGCATTTCTACAAGAAGTGTTTTGAAATGAATTAGGTGTCTTGAGAAGCTTTTTCATTAGAATCATAATATGACCAAAAGCATACATTTATCATATCTGTTTATTTATATATAATTTCTGTACCAAAAAACACTAAAGTAACTAATTGAGGCCTGAAAATAAAATATGAACCTCACAACACATTTTTTGATGAGAAATATGTATTTTTTTTCTTGAATAACAGCATAGATATTAATCCTCCATGGCTACATGAAGTCAACTAAATTGCATCTTCCCCCCCACCTCCCAGTGGTATTCTTTACCAACTCTATCTGGTTGGAACCAACTTAAAATGAAAATATATGCAAAATGTAAAAAAAAAAAAAAAGATTTCTAAAGCACAGATGATCTTTCAAATTGATCAAAAGTAGATATATCCACATAGGAAAGCAAAGTGAGCATGGGAACTGGAATCACCGTCTCTAGGTACATGTGAGGTCAGGCAAGGTATCACTCCTCTGTACCTGTTTTTCATTTCTAAATTGGGCATACTCTTAACATACATCTCCAAGGATACTGAGATGAATCATATAAAGTACTCAGAAAAATGCTTGCACATTATTTTGTGTTATACTTAGGGATTTAATGATTAAAACAGAGATTTGTCTAATCAAAATGAATCTTCCCTTGTAAGACTACATCCAGAAGCTTTTTATTAAAATTAATTAGTGACACATCTTCCATTGCTTTTGTCAGAAAAATGTTTATTTGCATCAACATAGCAAAGCCTTAGAAGCAAGAAATTCTCTGGCCAACCATGCCTTTCTTATTTCCTCCAAACCAGTGATTCTTTATAAGGGCAGTCACCTACCTTCTCCCAGGAAATATGTGGGCATGTCTGAAGATATTTGTGGTTGTCACGACTGAGACAGGGGAAAGGTGGTGCTATTACCCCCTAGAGGGTAAAGTCTCCTACAAGGCACAGAGGAGTCCTCCACAAATAAGGAAGTATCACAGCCAAGATGTCAGTAGTGCTGATGCTGAGAAATTTTGTTCTAAAGGCTTGGCTCTGGCCTAAAGGTAAATGCTGGATTAAAATGACAGGAGGGAGGGGTAGTTAAAATTAGACAAAATAGTAAGTGTTTATTCTAGGGGCACCTAGGTGGCTCAGTCCGTTAAGTGTCCAACTTCAGCTTAGGTCATGATCTTGCAGTTCATGAATTCAATCCCCACATTGGGCTCTGTGCTGACAGCTTGGAGCCTAGAGCCTGCTTCATATTCTGTATGTGTATCCCTCTCTCTTCCCCTCCTTCACTCATGCTCTCTCTCAAAGAAAATAAATAGAAAAGAAAGAAAAGAAAACATTAAAAAAATGTGTTTTCTATTCGGGAAATCATTGCTGTGACTTCTGAGATTAGTAATAAATACCCCCTCACACCTTCTACCTTATTAGTAAGATAATTTCATTATGAAATACTACATTCCTTTCTATACTCACCGACAATAATGGTTAAGGGTCCCAAAACAGACATTACAACCTCAATGGAAAACTAAACAAGCCTCAAGAAACCTTGAAGACACTTACATCCTTAGAGATGTGAGAGATGCAAACCGACAAAAGGGAAGGAAGAAACAACAAAATGCAGCAAACAGAGAAATAAAAAATAATAATAATGATGATGAAAACGGTAGTCCTCAATTTCTACAAATTCAAATTGATTTTGGCATTATGTCAATGGCTGAATTGAAACAGAGCTAAGCAAAAGCCATCCTTTTATTCTCAATGGTCACAACTGTAGACATGGTGGCCTGTTTTATTCAATAAACAGAAGAACAGAAAAAACATAGTACAATAACTGATCAAATATAACACACCAGCTCTCAAGCAGTACAGTACCTCTTTTAACAATCACCATTTTATGTTGAGTCATACAATGATATTGATTGTAACGAGTGGCTTTATACGTTCTAAATCTTAGTGCCCCTTTGCAAACCAAAAATTGACATTTCCTCTCTACACAGAAAGGAAAAATATGTCTAACGCACACAGAACACTATAAATATGAAAACAGCCATATTTAAAATGAGCTAAGAAATATTTCTTGGCAGGTCTCTTCCAGCAACTGGATCTGACAGGCAAATTGTAAACCTATCAAAAAGGAGTTTGTATAATGAACAGACACAATGTTACACACTGCACTGCTGAAACACTTCTTCAATTAACATAATCCGGTGGTGCAGAGGCTGAACGTGTTAAGCCTTCAGACAATATGCTGGCATCCAGCCTATGTCAAAAATCTAAGGCAGAGGTCCTACTTCCTCATTACCATATACCTTACCAGACCACAGTGGTAACCACATTAGAAACCCACATTTCCATAAGCTCTAGACAGTGCTTAAAAGGGGGCCTCAGCTATCTACATACCTGATAAAAGCAAAACAAAACAAAAGTCCCAGTGGACTTGCCTCCCTTTTGGGAAGGAGACAGAGGAGGAAGAAAAAGAAGAAAGTGGTAAGGAATTTTAAAGTTTTAAATATCTTCACACTTTATAATTTTCTTCAGAATAGCCTCAGATGGTTTTTTTTTAAATGTTTCAGAGACATTAAGGTAAAGGACACATCAATGTATTTGATATATATCAATTATTTGATATCAATGTATGATTTGATTCTTATAAACTAGCATTTTCCCTAAAGAAATAATACATGGTCATTTTCCTTAGGGGTATAAAAAGCTTTCTCTCCTACTACTTAAAGATTTCTTCAAAGCTGTTGAAAATCTCTTTCTAGAATGTTTTCATCTTTACTAGACTGTTTACCAAATACTGACATAGTATAGACAAGTCAGGTATAAGGTATAAGGTCTACCTTTTTAACCAAAAAGAGAATCATTTTATATTCCTGGTAAGCATGAAAAAATCAGAATCAGAACTTCAATAAGACTTCTTATTTCCAGAATACAAGAAGAAAATCTGATTATTTTTGTACACATTGAAGCATGTTTTCTTTAAAAAGGTAAATTAAGCCTTTTGACTGGTTATTCAATGAAGTATACAGCTTACCCTACAATCAGTACTTAAAATCAGACATAAAGATGAACTTAAAATGAACTCCTTGGTATGTCTTCATTTTCCACCCTAAAGCAAGTCAGATGATTTGCAGTATCTGTTACACAGGAATTTTTTTTTTTTCAGGCATCACCCCACAACGTTAGCCATACACCTCTAGGTTAACATACAAAACCAACTGGGGCTAATTAACTAGTTTGGCTACATGAAATCTTTTCTGCTTTTAATTACATTAACTTAATGTGACTTGAAGTCAGCAGACCAAAAATGAAACCACTAATTATATTAAGGGCTTCAAAGATGATTTCAAATTGCTAACCACCAAACTGTCATATAATTTATCTCATTTCCTTTAATGGATTTTGCATTTAAAATCTGTGTTCCTTACTAGAAATACTATTTTCAAAATACATCATAATAATGGATTACAAGAATAATGATTTAGAATGCTAAATGAGAAATATGTTTAAATAATACGTATAAGACATACACAGGTGTCATTATACCAATAAGATATTGTGCAGTATGAATGTTTACAAATTTCAGAAAGATTTAAAGGCTTGGAAATATTCATTTACAGTAGTAAAGGCTTGATAAGCAGGGTTAACATGAGTGAAATAATAACCTGGGTTTGGAAATAATTTTTTTTTGAAAAATTTGATTCTTTGCCACTGTTGTGATACTATTTTTGCAAAGTAAATGAGAGGAGAGGTTTTGAATTATAGTCTAGTATATATCATCCTTAAACAATTTATTACTAACTCTCTTTGGGCAGAATATCTCTTAGTAATGTTGTCAATTCTGCCTGGATCTTTGACCCACAGAATAGATATCAAGCTGTTGTGAACTAGAGGAGAAGTACTTTGCATGGGCTTAAGACTTCTTAATGACAATGAGATGCAGGTACCCCAGATGGCCAGTCATCGCCCCCAGACATTCTCCTTGGTGAAATAAACTGCAGGGCAGTTTTGGGTGGTCCCTAAGGACTCCTTTCAACAGAGACATGTAAAGAAGAGAAGAGTCACAATAACAGCTTTTATTTATTTATTTATTTTCAAATTTAACATTAATTCAACAACGACAACAAAAATAAACCAAAAAAAGATATCTGACTCGAGCAGGGAGACAAAGGAATACCCACTACTTTCCAATCTGGCTGCAAAAGTGGTATCAATCCTGAGTGTAAACGCTACAGATTAAAGCATCCATGTTTTCTAATATGCTACAGTAGCATCTTTCAAAAACAACCTTACTTTATTGCATTCTAAATTAAGCAAAAAAAAAAAAAAAGACTGGTGGTAGTGGGGTTATATATATGAATGATGGACAAAGGACTGGATAAACTACATGTCTCATAGCAATCTAAAAAATTACAAGTAAAAGATAATTCACATAATTCAGACTTTACACAATAACAAAGAAATTAGCAGTATTTCTTATTTGGTGATATTTCTTACACCTCCAGGTAAGTAGTTCAGTAAGAACAGTTAGGGGAAAAAAAGCCATGTTTAGAATGAAATAATTTCATGCTTTTATTAATTATGCTTTAACATCATATAGAGGTACTTTATATTTCTCAATATACACATTAA
This sequence comes from Panthera leo, assembly GCF_018350215.1. Classification (NCBI taxonomy): domain Eukaryota; kingdom Metazoa; phylum Chordata; class Mammalia; order Carnivora; family Felidae; genus Panthera; species Panthera leo. The sequence continues at coordinate 31,895,807 of NC_056687.1, forward strand.
TAATTGTGTTCTTGTTTCACTCTTTGGAACCTAAATTTTAACATAGTTGGTAATCAGATACAAATTTAAATTTCTGATCAATTTCCACTATCAACAATCACTGATATAAAACAATTTCTATTTCTCTAGTCACCATAAACACTTTTCTGAAGTATATGAATACATTTCAAGAAAATATTTGTTTATTTATTTCTACTACTCCTGTCGTGCAAAAAATAAAGCTTTTTAAAATATCATGTATTCATAACAACATGGTTTCATAGTGAAGTCCCAAACATAAGTTTTATTTTAAATAAATATATAAACAACAAACCAGGGTCAGCCAAATCACACTTCTTCCTGGGTAACAGAGTTTATATGCTCCTCCTACGTTTCCTAAAGGCTACTATCTGTCAATCATTTTCTGCAAAATGTTCACCTCTCCCTATTGCTTTATCATTTTGGTTCACAGAGACCTGAGAGAGACAGAGAGAGACAGAGAGAGAAGGAAAGAAAGAGAAGGAGGAGAAGGAAGGGAAAAAATGCACTGTTCTAAATATTTCCCACACAAGTCTCTTGATTAGATGTGACCTGCTTTCCTGATGCACATGCAGAAGTTGTTAGGTAAAGCCACCATGTCCTCATTACCAGTTCAGCATGGGCTCGTGACACAGTGAGAGCGGCTGTACCCCAGAAACCGGGAAACTGAGTTTTAAACTGTGACAAACAGATTATAGAGTAGTATTTACAATGTTTTTGTTTTTGTTTTTGTTTTTTTGCTGGAGATTATTTTAAAAATTAATTCGGTCAGATTTTAATCACATGGTAAAAAGTTTTCACCTGGATATTACTAATCCATTGACTCATCCATTCTTATGCCAAGCCCATTTCCTGTTCTACAGCCTACTCAAATTATAAATAATGTCCATGGGATTTGCACCAAAAAAAACATCTTACATAACAAAAAGATGCCTGGGTAAGCACATATTCATTAGCAAAAAATATGAAAATGACAAACCGAAAGCAATCAAATGACACTTTGCCTTTTTCTTGCTGACATTAAAAGGGACAGCATGCCAAGGGGAAAACCATAACTTGTGGGTCTTTCAACTGTTCTCTCAGGAGAAGAGAGAGGGAAAAAAATAGGCAATTAGGATCTCTCTACTGGTGTCCCATATTTGCTTAGGCTACATGCATAGAAGAGAACATGATCCAATTTCATTTGTTTGCTGGTACACTTCACAACACCATTGAAAAACCCACATGATTTCGGCCAGGAGTTTAAACACACTGGGTCATCAGAGGGAGGCAACAAGAGACTCCTGCAGAAAAAGCAATTATCCCAGTGGGAACACGTGGCTCTACCCAGCTTGGGGAGCTGCCAGCTGAGAACACAGGCCTGAGAGAATCACTGCCTAGGACTATGGCAGCTGCATCTCTCTGTTATTTGCAGTTCTCCTACTGAACGTTTCATTTCTCCCTCACGGCAACTTACAAATCGGTAGTTGGCGGTGTGCTGCCGCAGAAGCACACCTATGATAATCTGATTATAGACTAGCTCAGGAAGAGCCGTAGCGTTAATTGCAGGCAAGTGGGAACCATCCTACAGAGCGACACAGTTAAGTCCCAGGAAGAGGACGATTTTCTCTGTGAAGGTATAAATTGTGACCTTTCTGACTATCTAGTTTATATCACCAGAGGACCTTTCTGTGAATCCTCATTTTAACAAGGGATAACAGAAAAGAAACACAGTCTCCTTAAAACGCACCTATTTCTCTTAACTGTGGCTCAAAGTCAATGTGAAGACCTGGGTTTGGCATTTTCTCTGTTCGAGGCCCATTTTCTTGAGCCAGTCACCGTTATGTAGCCTAAAGCAATCAACCGAGAAGGCCCCCTTGAATTTATTGTATTTCAAATCAGGGGCAGACAACTGCTTAGTGCTGGTGAGATGGAGAGCAGATAAACAGGGAAGGCTTTCAGCTGATTCCCCAGGTGTCTGCTTCCTCAGTTATTAAGATCAGAACCCAAAAGTCCTGTAGCAAGGAGATAATATAAAGAGTGGTTTTGGGAGAGAATAGACTTTTCTAGCTATCTGCTAAAAGTAAGAAAGTTGATTGATTTTTACCTCCATGAAAATTATAGGTGTTACACGGTAGTATTCTGTATGCATATGAAAAATTAATTTAGCTCACAGCTGTTAAAGTTAATGTATTAGTTCCTTCACAGTTCTCATGAAACAATGCCCTGCTGTTTTAAAGGTAAAAACACAATCTTATGGGCAATTTTCACTTTTCTACAAAACCAGGTTTGCTTTTTATCACCTTGTCCAACCATCTGGCTATAATTCTGAATTTACATACAGTCGCTGTTAGGAGAGCCTGAAATAAAAATCTATGGAGGAATTATGACCATACTCTGGAAATAAAGATGACAAATGCTCACAGTATTTGAGGGAAGAAAAAGCTCATTTTCAAACACTTGGCTCTTTCAAGTTACAAGTGCACCAGCTGAAAATACTTTTCAAACAGTAAATTCATTTGTGTCTCCATAAGTTCTTATGCTTAGTTCTTCTCTATAGTTTTGGTTCAGTGTGAGAATTGCCCACACCACCAAATGCCTTGCTAAGATAATGCCTTTTCCAGAGACTGTATAATATGGTTACTCTTGAAATTTAAATTCACTTATATTCTGAAGAAGATACATAACAATGGCAGAAAAAAAATCAAATCAATGTTGAGTATGCAAGGGATTCTCTGATTCAGAAATTCAGAATGACTTTATGGAAATTAAGTAAGGAGAATGACTTTATGGAAACACTTGTAATTTGAAAAAAACATTAAAAAGTAATATAAGCATTTAATACTATTTATTAAGGTTCTCTACAAGTATGAACATCCCTAAAAGTAGATACAAATCGAAGTAAACACCCATTCCCATTCTGTGGTATTTTAATCCCAAGGAGTTAAAGGAGAGCAAGAGAAGACTTGCAAAAGACAGGCTTAATTGATTAATCAGAAGTCAGGGCTCATCAGACCAGAGTCAGAGATTCAATAGCCATATGGCCAGTGCTTCATTCTTTTTCATTGATCACAAGACTATGCCACAACCTAGCTACATTATTTGGCAAATGTGTGCCTCCTTTCATAAGGGACACGTGATAAGATAGAAATAATAACCCTCTTCTCCCCCACACTACTCATGTTAAGACAAATGAAAATATATCTAAGCACTACCTAAGAAAGCAAATAGGGTAATTTACACATGTGAGGAAGACGATAAAATCCTGAGGAAAAATGGTTTGAGGCTAGAGCTTTAAAGGAACTTTCTTTGATGGTCTACATTCAGCTTCAGAACTACCCACACACATTTCTCACTATTTCCTGAGAACTAATGATTCACTCATGGACAACAAAAGAAATAAAAACAAATGTATCCTGACCCCTTATATTTCTATAGTTATCTGTGAAAAAGAAATTAAAGAGGAAATGGTGTATCTGAAAAGTATTTCAAAAATCACTGGGACTGTTTAGGACAATCTTTCTCAGATATTAAAGGTTCAGTTCCCTGTCCAAGACAAAAGCTTACCGAACAGAAAATCTAGGGCAGAAAGTATTAACAGTGTTAGCAATCTCAGTGTTTTGAAGTGCCCCTGACCCTAAGTCTACAAGTCTTGTTTGAACTTTGAGTTGAAATTCAGATTTTTGGAAATCCTAGGTTGCATCCATAAAAACCTAAGTAGAAAATTCCAGGATTAAGTGTTGGGAAAGGTGCTTATAGAAGGGATGTCAGTCAGTGGGAAGATCAAGGAACAAGATAAAGTCAATTAAACAAACAAACAAACAAACTTTATCCCATGTTCCTTGCCTCTCTTCCACATGGAATATAAATTCTATAATGGCAAAGAGCTTATCATATGTTTAGCAGGTAGCTCAACATCTACATAGAAGGCAAAATACCAAATTTTTCAAGATCTAAGAAATCAGATACATAGAATTCCTTGATTTCATTCATCACTTCTTCAGAAAAAGGCTTGGTATTTTAGAATTTATGTTAGAAGCACATCATTTTACACTGCCTTGCAGAGAACAAATTCAAATTCTGATGTCTTAATATCAAGGTAATAAATAAATTTAAATTCTCTAATGATCCAACAGTTTGAAAGGACTTAACCACAAAAACCTAACACCTGAAAAAATTAAGTCCTAAGTGTAAAATGTCCTTGATGGTTTTCTCCAAAAACACTTGAAAACTGTATCAGGGAATCTATGGTACATTTCATAAGTGTACCAATGTATTTAAACAGCAACCTGGATTATTATTGTTGTATTTAATGAAAATCAGAATATGTCAACATGTGCTACATACATGACACTGTCACATCCATCATCTTTTGTTTTTACAAGAGTCTTACAAGGGGAAGTATATTTTCCCATTTGGGGATGAGAGACCCAAGGCACTCAGAATATCAGAAACACGCTCCAGTTTTGCAAGTGCATTGGAGCTCATTCTCCGCAGACCCAAGATAAAGCTTATATAGAGTTCTTCCTTTTGAACAAAAGCAGGAACTCATATTTTCTTTGCATCCCACACCACAAACCACAAATTAGCAATATCCTACAGATGTATATATCCCAAGACTCAAGGGCGTGGCAAAGAAATAGGTGCTATTGGTGGACCTCCCTGAGAGTGCTAGCTTGATAGACCTCCTTCCCATCTCCATATTTAAGCCTGACTGATCTGGATATCCAACCTAATTGCCATTAATCCATCTAGCTGCCAGTGGAAAAATGTGCATGTTTACACTTGACATATGCATGTGTTCTTTGCAAGTAAAGTGGAGTTAGGTAAATATTTTATATTAGTTTCTATACAGAGGAATGGTTCTTCTTTTTCCATATAAACATGCACTTCGTATCATGGAATGTTTATAATTTAAACAGAATGTTTATAAGCTTCCCTAATAAAGATGGGGAAACCTGACATGATCTTTTATAAGCATGATGCATGGGGCAGTATAGTGATGTAATAATGTCTTGGTGAAAGAAGAGTGACACTGTGAATGTTAGAAGACAAAGAAACATGAAATAATGGATTCCTGAGCAAATTACACATTATCCACTCAAGGAGACAATTTTCCATTATTTTCAACCAGTTTTATACATATTGAGATCAACTGCTCTTGAAATTTTCCCATACAAGATGATGCTCTTAAAGGTGACTTAAATATGAGCCTCTGTCTACTGTGACCAGCCTTTAAAGCTTCGTGATCACCTACATTTATAAGATTTAAGAAGAGAAAACCTATGCCATCTGTTAGCAATTTTGTTAATGCACACCAGATTATTTTACAAGTGTACTATTTATCATATTATCAAATTCTTTGAGTTTAAGGAGATAAAAATTGAAGTAGTCAGATGTTACCAATAAATGTTAGTACTTTTAAAGCAACTATCCTTTAAACAAAAGAAATGCAAAATCAGCATTAGTTTAGAAATCAGCCTCAGCATAAAATCTGGGATTATTTTTTGAGAGAATGTCTTTAAATAAAAGTGATAATATGGACAAGATTGAGAAATAAAGTCAATCTTAGCCAATTACAAATAATGAAAAAGAAATCCCAACCCCCTTTAAAGTGGTCAGATTAAAAATAATTTAAAACTTAAAGGCTTAACATAATGTCTTTGATTTCTGCATCTTGGACCATGTTTTAAGGAAAGAATGCCTTGTACAATCAAGTGCACTTCTGAATCTACTACTTTGTTTCTAAGATTACAATTCATCCCGCCTATGGTAAACAGAAAACAAGTGAAGGCTTGGTCATCGTAAGCAAGCACAAAATTTACAAGCAATTAGAAAAGTCAACTTTTTTTTTTAAATAGAGAATTTACCAGAAAGTATTCTGTTATGATTTAAATGTTTTCCAAATTACAGGTAAGATCTGTAAGCAATGCCTTAAGATAAATTTTAAAACTGTATTTTTAGAGAAGCATTTCATCTGTGCTTAACAGAACATCAAAAATGAAATAAACTGGTTAGAGCACCATCCTTGAAACCACAGATTATACCTTTAATTTGGCTAATGACTTTAACTCATAATTAAACAAAATGCTCCCAGACAGTAGTAAAATTTCACTAGTCTTTGGCTATTTGGAGGAATATAATGGCCTGATCAAATATATCAAAGTCTCAGAAAATTAAGAAACACAGCTGCTTGAGTGAGCATATATTATAAGGGGAACAAAAGGGTGAGGGAGGGGGAAGCAACGTTTGTAAGTCTGCTTTCTCTATTAGTATACCAAACTAATCGGAAATTCTTATTATAGGCTTTGTCATCTGACCATGTGTATTCATTTTGTAGGGTTATAATACTTCTGGTTAATATACCGTATTGATAATTACTTTGAATTATCGGGTACGACTTTTTTTTAGCCGGTTATTGAAATTTCTGAGGCATTTCTTTTTGGAAGGTCTACTCCGACTGAAGTATCATGGATGCTAATCAGCGGCATACATCCACATTAGGTTTCAGCCCAGTGAATTTCAGGAGTTGGCAGAATTCCATATGGAAGGAGGCTTGGGCAGATCTGCTAGGTACTCCTCTATGTCTTCTAATGTTGCTTTGGCTAAAACTAACATTTGGGTGGGATTAGATTTTGGAAAAATATTCTAAACTCTTTTTTCGGAAGTCTGTTTGGAAAAAAAAAATCGGAAGGCCAGAACCATCTCAGGAGGTTTAAAGGAGTTCTGACAAACAGCATGCAACAAAAAACTGGATAAAACATCAACGTTGTACAATGACAAAATTATTCAAGACTATTCTGATTTTTCACATATGTTAGGATTTGTACTCATAGGGACGTTCATTACATTACTTAGAGGAAACTTGAAAATTTTATAGTATATTATTTCCTGTTTCCTGAACCAAAGACTATTTGTTGACGTAGGAAACACATTGTCTGGCAATCTTTAGCCTCTGCTACATTATCTCTGCATCTTAACCTACTTGTACCTTCTCTGTAGTACTGGAATGAGTTTACACATACATATGAGGAATTTTTTTAATGTTTATTTATTTTTGAAAGAGAGAGACAGAGTACAAGTGGGAGAAGGGCAGAGAGAGAGGGAGATACAGAATTGGAAACAGGCCCCAGGCTCTGTCTGAGCTGTCAGCACAAAGCTCGATGTGGGGCTTGAACTCACAAGCCCTGAAATCATGACCTGAGCTGAAGTTGGGATCCTTAAGCAACTGAGCCACACAGGCACCCCTGTATGAAGAATTTATTAGGAATTACAACTAGGTGTCTCAAGGGATCCAGACAAAAATGGGCAAGCACACTATAAATTGTAGACCCCTTAAAGGTAGATGCCAAAGAGAAGGAGATTCATATATTTTCTATACACTTAAAAACTGATCAAAACAGGGTATACCACAGTTTAACCAGCGTTTTTTATTGGTTTTTCTTGGTTCTATCCATTAAATATCTAATTCAAAAGCATTCTTTTCCATTCCTAATTTAAAAATTGTTAAGTCTCTTACCTCTCCAAGTTATAAATACCAATGAGGAATGAAAATTAACTGAAAATCAAGACAGAAGTACTTAAAATAACACCTTACAACAAGGCTGTCATTGATAGTTCGCAAAACGTTCTCATTACTCTGGTTTGGTTCTCATAATAATCCTAATAAATAATCAGGGAAGATATTATTATCTTAATACTGTCAACAGTTAAAGGACTTTGACCAAGGTCTAGTTGTTAGTACAGCTTCAGAAAGGAGCTTCAGAACTAAAAGACCTTCCTAAGATGGCCATACATTAGGCTTCACTTACTATTTAAATTGTTGCCATTTTTTATTTTTTGAATGAGATCTGAGGCAACCTCTGAGAATCAATCACTTAAGATGAACTTGGATACATTCTTCATAACACATTTGATAAAGCTAACTTAAGATGAACTTGGATATGTTCTTAATAATATACTTAATAAAGCTAAAACATGGGCAGAATTATAATCAAACTGACACGGGCCATGTTTGTACCCAGTGGATAAATAAGAAGAGGATGTTGTTAAACTCTATACATTGAGAATACTACTTTCTATACTTATCAAGATAGGAAATTTTGAATTTGGGACACAAAACAAGTGGCAAAATTATATGAAATGAATCTAGCAAAATACTTTCTTTACCTATGGATTTTTTTTTTTTTTTTTTTTGGTTAGGATTTGTCTTAGTCGAATTTAAGTGCTGATTTAGAAGAATTGATCAGGTTTAGTCTATCCTGGGAAAAATCAGAACAGGAAAAAGTCTGGTGTTGAAAGGTCTGGCTCTTACTTCTGACTCAAAACACAGATTCATTAAGTGACTCGGGGCAAATCAAATTCCCGGGCTCCCCCTTTCTTCTTAAAAGTAAAGGGGTTTGCCTATTTACAGTCTCTCAAGTCAGCTCCATCTGTAAGATTCTGGATCTGTAAGTCACACTTATAGAGGTATCTTTACTCACATAATTAACTTGTAGAGTATCTCTTCCTTCACTTACTGTCAAGTTACTGGAAACCATGCTTTAGAGGAAAAAAAATGGTGTGGATGATACATCCTTTCCGTTTTATAGAGGAATAAGAAAACCAATATAAAAAATATAGGAAAATAAAATCAAGTATGTTCAAATTAGCAACTTTTCAGTTCTAGGTATGCTAGAAAACAGTACTCTGATGTACATTTCATTCACTTAACAATTTCTAGAGAAATATATATGGAGCTGCCAACCTGAAGACAGACCCAGGGATTACAGCTGGTACTCAAGTATGTTATGTATATTAGAGGAGTAATTCATAAACAAAGATTTCCAATAGATTAGAAAAAAATACTTAATAAAACGGAAAGGCACAGATAACAGGGAGATAAATCTAGTGTGGATGTGCACAGTGGGATTTTACAGAAGACTCCTCTGTAGAAGTTGCTTTAAATTGGAACCTGAACAATGAGTGAGTTAGACAAAGAGGGTATAGGGGTCAGAACATTTCCAAGCAGTAGGAATAGCATATGCAAAGACTCTCATAATCTGTTCCTTCAAACTCTTGGCATCCAAGTTTGTAAGTGCACCTCTAACACATAAATAATGAAAAACTAGAGCAACAACCAAATACTTACCAGAATTATGTTTATAATTATACTGTCATCTAAACTAATTTGAATGCTAGAACTGAGAATATCTTAGTTTAGTACAATTCTTTCATAAGAGTACTTAGACCTCCCAAGTGGGTCTGAAATGCTTGGCTTTCTTTTTTCTAGTTTCAGTGTCCAAACAGGAGTAGGTGTAAAATTATTTAAATAGAATTACAAGTTTTGGAAAGATCAGGACAATCCATGTGAAGATAAACCAGCCGTTCTCAACCAGCGTACCTCATCTGAATCACAGCATTTCTCAATTCCCCTAAGAACTATACATAACTGGATGCATGGGAGAAAAGTCAATTTGTTACACATAGTGAATGCCTTAGGGCAATAGGGCTTAAATTCTTTTGTGGAATCCCCTGTTGATCATTGCATTTCATGATAAAGATGTACAGAGGACTCAAAATTGTTTTTTAATATAAGTATTAGTCTAACTACTTTACTCATAATATTCACCTAAACTGAATACTCTTGGTGATTCTGTAAAAAATGGAAATTTTCCCACAGTCGTGATTTGGATATACACAGAAATTTAGATGAGACATAAATGTCAGATCTCTTTTCTCATATGTATATATTTGTTTATTCAGAAAAGCTAAAATTGCTATGGCACAAACAGTTCCTGATTTTGCTTTTCTACAGTTTTTGATGACTAAATATACCCAGAGTTCAGGCAAGTATACCAACAACAGTAATAACCAGAACACCCATGACTAATACATGTATATAGAGTGTATATAGAGTGTAAATGGTGACCATTTATAATGATATTTAACATGTATTTTCTCACTGAATTCCTACAGTAACACCACTGAACCAACATAGGTATTATTAGACAATTCATTTCACCAGTGGAAACAATGACATTTATAGAGATCAAATGTCCATAAGATCATGCATTTAATAAGTGTTGAAACCTGAAGTTATATGGTCTTATGATACCTAAGACTATGTTTTATTCCACTAACCACTTTGTTTCAATTATTAAATGTGAAAATTAACACAGTAGCATAGTACATAAATTTCTTATTTTTATTATTCTTAAAATTTTTTTAATGTTTATTTTTGAATTTTTTTTTTTTATGTTTTTTATTTTATTTTTGAGACAGAGAGAGACAGAGCATGAGTGGGGGAGGGTTAGAGAGAGAGGGAAACACAGAATCCGAAGCAGGCTCCAGGCTCTGAGCTGTCAGCACAGAGCCCGATGCGGGGCTCGAACCCACAGACGGTGAGATCGTGACCTGGGCTGAAGTCGGAAGCGCAACCGACTGAGCCACCCAGGCGCCCCTAATGTTTATTTTTGAAAGAGAGAGAGAGAGGGAGGGAGGGAGGGAGGGAGGGGCAGAGAGAGAGACACACACACACACACAGAATCCGAAGCAGGCTCCAGGCTCTGAGCTGTCAGCATAGAGCCCAACACGGGCTCGAACTCACGAACTGAGTGACCATGTCCTGAGCCGAAGTCCGACATTTAACCGACTGAGTCACCCAGGCACCCCATAAACTTATTTTTTAACCGATTTCTTCAGTACCATGCTTCATATTATAGACTTATATTGATTTAACTTAGAATTAAATCACGAAAAAACTTTTTTTGTTTAAAGAATATAAAATACGAAATATGTATGACTTGCTACATAAGATGGACAGGAAAAAAAATTCTGGGTGACTACACAGTTTCCTCTGACCTTCATAAAACAGAACTACATATTTATGTTGCAGGAACACAACTTCAACTTCTCAGGGAAAAGGGGCTCTATGACATCAGCTGCATTAAGTGTGCTGATTTCCTCCAGGGGAGGAGAGGGGGAAAAGGAAGCAACAGACATTGAACAATAAAAGAAATCGGAAGACCAGAGGAAAGCACTAATCGGAGGAAGGGAGGAGGAGCAGATGGCTTAGGAGGGAGACATGTGGGAATTGGGGGGAAAGGAAGTAATTGGCAAGGAGAGGCTGAATGCCAAATTCATGAAGGATCTGGAGGACACTGGGGATTTGGATGGGATGTGAGTCAGCTGCTTTTCACCAAAATATCACACCAACGAGGGAAATCAAAGAAACCTAGAAAGACACACAGGAAGCAGAAAAGGACGGGAAAAAGAACTGATGACATACTTTATGCTTACAACTGTACCTCTCTAGCATGGGAATGGGAAGTGTTAAACAATTTTTTCAATGTATAACTGACTTTTGCTCCTAACTTCATTCATGATTTTCAAATCCTTAACTGGTTTATGAAAGAAATGATATAGGTAAGATGCTTCCATTTATTTTTTAACTATTTTTTACTTACCTTGTATGTGTGTGATTTTTTATTCATATATAAATCAATTCCTTTAAACAGCCTAGGCTTAAGTTGACCAACTGTCCTGGTTTTCCCAGGACTAGGGGTTTTTAACTCAAATACCAGGATAGTGCCCAGGAAACCAGCATTGCTGGCCATCCCATCTAAGTCACCTTAAGAAAAAAATATTAATACACTTGCTCATGTTAAAATGTATTTATACTGTAATATTTTCTACATTTTTCAAAGAAGAATGAAAAAATCAGTATAGGTATGTGATAAGCAGATGAAAATGGGAATAAAATGGTTTCAAGTTTGACTGTGGCTTTGATGGAAATCAGTATTTTATAATAAAACTATTCCCATCATCTGAATTATTTTTTCAATCAAGTAGAAAAAAGAACCAAAGTTTTTAAGACATAGAGGATACCCCTAGCATGCTACTACAGCATATAGAACAGGTAGGTGAAAATTTAAAAATTCAAGACACAGCTTATCTCATAGAATAATACAAGTCATTAAAAAGATGTTTGTCACAATGCCGCATACAAAGGGAAGGGAAGAAGCATGTTTTATTCATCTGTAAATTTTAGTTCAAAAGCTAAGAATTTCAAACATGAAGAGATGAATGTCTTTTAAGCTTTTCTTTTAACTAGTAAAATGAAATCATTCAGGATAAATGACAGCCAAAGGTTATTATGAAGAAACTAACTCTGATATTTCAGAATTGAGTCTAGATAGATCTCACAATTTACACTGTACTATTACAGTGTTAGTTTTTACTATATTTTTATTATATCTATACAAAATTTTCAAGCCACTACATAAACAATATTTTCCTTAACTCAATTTGCCATTCATTATATAATTTCTCCTAATTGCTTAATTTGTCAGCAACAATTTCTGACATGTATATAGCTGATTATATTTGAACCTAGCTAATCCACAATTTGGACAGTTAATTATAAAACATATTCAGTTGAATAATCCACTGATTCATAATATCCTTTTTAATATAAATCTTTCTTTCATCCTCTTTAGATAATCACCTCATATCTTTTGAGGTAGGGCTTCTAGTACCCAGATAAAATATTTTTTGTTTATCTGAACTATAACCTTTGGTCTAATTTGAACAATTTCATGCCATCTTTATCAAACTACTCACCTTTCAATTTGTATAGATCTTTATGTTATAGTTTTCATTACTGGAGATAATATGGACTAAATTTTTTTTTTAATATGGACTAATTCTTAAATGTACCAATCCTAGTTTTAAGGCCACCATAACCTTCATTGTGTGAACTAAACTTTCCAGACCCTTGCGAACTTAAAGACAGTATTTTTTACCAGGAGCTAAAGGTTACTGTCATTCTAAATTGAAATTTACTCTGACAGCAAATAGAGTCATTATATATGTTGCAAAATCTGTAGGATTTTATGGAAATTAGGAATTGAGAACTTACTATTGTTCCTATAAATATTCGTTTGCTAATCTATATCAAAAGGTTTCATTCCCAGTCATAAATCATCAGATCTCATATATAAATATATACAACTATCATTTTCTTTTATTAAAATAATGGTATCAATTTGCCCTCACAATTTATCACATGCTGAGGCAAACCATATAGTTGCTATTGTTTCATTAGTTACCACCTGGGTATTATTGCGTAATATATTTTAGTTTATGAATACACTTGGGGTTTTGATTATAATAACTAATTAAATAAGTTTTATTTTATAAGCAATGCTCTTTGAGAGATTGGCCACCTCCTTGTAGCTATGCCTGCAGTTCCCACTGCTATAATCAGGAGAATGTGCATCTCATAGAGACCTAATAGCAGGGAAACTGATCTTCAGTATGTGACCCCAAAACTGTGCTGATTTATAATAAGCACTTTGCCATGCATGGCTTTTTAATATTTTATTTTTTAAGTAATCTCTATCGCTGATGTGGGGCCCAACCTCATGACTCAAGAGTCACATGCTGTACTGACTAAACCAGCCAGGTACCCCTGCCATATAATATTACATTAGCTTCAGGTGAAAACAAAACAAAATAAAACAAAACAAAACTGTGCACTAAGAAAACAATATTGGGGTGCCTGGCTCGCTCAGTCAGTTGAGTGACTGACTCTTGACTGTGGCTCAGGTCATGATCCCAGGGTCATGGGATCGAGCCCTATGTTGGGCTCTGCACTGAGCGTGAAGCCTGCTTAAGATTCTCTCTCTTTCTCTTTCTCTATCTCCCTCCCTCCTCTCCCCTTCTTGCTCTTTCTCTCTCTAAAAAATGAAAGGAAGAAGGAAAGGAAAGGAAAGGGAAGGGAAGGGAAGGGAAGGGAAGGGAAGGGAAGGGAAGGGAAGGGAAGGGAAGGGAAGGGAAGGGAATAATATTAAAATCCCCCAGGTCAACAAATATAAAATAAGTGGCACATTTTTAATAAACTTAATACCCTTTTATAATGTTTTGGCATCAGTAAGTTTCTCTTCTCTCTTTACTAATGACTCTACATTCATTCAGAAAACCAATATCATACTAAAATTTTTCTTGAGCCTTTTGGGTTTACTTGCCAGCTTTTATTTAACAAAATCTTGTAACTGACCATCTTTATACATAAACCCTTTTATAATCCAGAAAAATATTTGTGATGTCTACTTTCAATTGTATTTAACTTTTTCTTTAATTCATGGACAATTTTAGTTTTTTTTATTAAAAACAAAATTATTTTCTTAAATATTTGGTATTACTTTTATTCCCCATTACTAACATCATCAATTTTGCACATTACAAAAAAAATTGAATTTGAGTACAATATTTCCAAAATACAATAAAATAAACTAAATATATCACTCTTTGTAAAGTATATCCAATGTTCTACATTAAAAAAAAAAAGATTTTGGTCCTCTGATTCATCTCTGTGAGAAAATTTCATTTATTAATAATAATGGTTATGACTAATTCTCAGTCATATTAAGTAAATCTATTTAATCCAGTCTTCCAGTTAAACTACTTCTATTTCTAATTCTAAATATAAATACTCATGTTTAGGGAAAAAAAAAAGGAAGAAAGACTAAACATTACCTAAGTCCTCCTTCAAATTATTCTAAGAAAGAAGTCCCAGAAGAGTTCTAAAAGATTCTCCTGTCAGTTAGGAAAATAAGAAAATGGTATTTATACATTGCTGGTTTATAATCATCACAGATCTAAAATTTGGCTCAGAATCCAGGTCAGTGTAAAAAGAAATGACTTAAGAACATCAAAAATACAGGTGCAGCTACAATTACATATTTGCCCTTTTTTGTAGGGTGTGTCTTTGTTCTCACAGCTGGGAGAGTCGTACTTTAAATTTTCAACAAAGAAAGCCACCACATTAAAGACTCCAGAAATTCCTAGAACCAAAACTGTAGCAATAACCATGCAATCTTTACTTGCCTTTCATAAAGATATTATGTGCTTTAATCTCCTGTTCATCTGTGCTCAACACATTTGGCAAAGAAATGAAAACAATGATTTGAAAACAAAGCTTAGGAGAGAAGAATCACATAAAATATCTAATAACCAATATCTCTTAAGACTTTACATTCAATTGGGGGGGAAAAAAGAATTGGAAAGAACGTCAGACATTCTGTTTCTGTCTTAAATTTTTGTTTTAATTACTCAATTTGAGTTTTGCCTAAAGGAAAACAAAAACAAAAACAAAAACAATTAGGATCTAAATAAGAACAGTAATTTTGAACTCAAACTGCTGATTTTAATCTATTCATCTCCCTGCATGTATAAATGTGCCTTTTACCTCGTGTTTTATCAGTTTCACAGCCATAATTTATACAAAACACACAGATGGTCTTGGAAATAGAAAAGTTTCAGATGTTACAACTTCCTAGCATATGGAACGCTATCGTGGATCATCATTTTGGCAGCATTTAAATGATTTTAAAATTATTTATACATTAACATGTTGGCATTGTATCATAGCATTGGTATTGCAACTTTAAATGGTTTGATTCCTGATTGGAGGCACTTCTTATAGACTCTACATTACTGATGAGTAGGGGAACAGAAGCCCTGTATTTACAGTAGATAGCACCCTCTGGACAGCAACGGGTAAATGAAGATCCAATAATGAATTAAACATTTTGGCATAAACCATAACATCTCTTCACATTTCATATATGATACAACAGGAGGTTCTAGGAATTATTACAAACCAAATTTACCATAGCAGTTTTAAACTGTTAATATCACAGAAAATGCACAGATACACACATATGCACACACACAAAAAACCTTGAAGTCTGACCTTTCAAAATATGAGACTACAATCACCTTCATTTTTTTATCCATTATCTCAGATACAACATAAAAAGAATTGCTTACACTCTGTGTCTGATTTCAGTCTTCCCAGTCTCTTCTGAACCAGTTCTTTGAGGTTTCAACCCCTTAACTCCACTGAAACTGCTCTTGTGAAGGTCATCAGTGACTGACCACCAAATGGTTAAACTGAATGATCAATTCTCAGTCCTTACATTATGTGTTGGAAGGGCTGCCACTGACTCAGTCTTTGTCACCTCCCTAACATCCTGTCTTTGCTTGGCTGTCCTCTGCCATCCCTCTTTTCTCACCCGCTCCCTCTGAGTCTCCACTGCTCTTTCTGCCTCTTCTCCCTGAGGGCTAAACACTGAATCTCTTTTCCTTTCTACATGTAATCACTACCTTGGTGATTTCAGTCTCCTGGTTTTAAATAATGTGTACATAAGGATGATTCCCATATTCATCAGGATAAGCTACATTAGTCTATGGTAAGAAATGCTCCATGACTTAATACAACAAAGATTTCTCATTCATTTGATGTGTCTATCATGGAAAGACAGAGGTGTGGGATGGAAGGTTTGGGTACCCATAACTCAGGGATCCGGGCCCTTGAGTGTCCATGTTGTAGCTGTACTACTTGGAACATGTCCTCCTTGGTTGCTACATGGCGAAGACAAAAAAGAGCTAGAGGCTCACTCGCTAGTATTTAATTTATTCAACTTCCATACACATCCCATAAAGCTGATCTAGTCAGATTGGTTGCCCAACAGCAAAGAAACTGGGTAGCAGAGTCTTTCATTTGCCCAGAAGCAGGGGAGGATTGCAGAGTAATAAGTACTTGTCATGTCTGCCACAACTCAATTTTTTTCTCCAGCCTCAACCTCAATTCTGAATTTCTGACTCATGTTTCCAACTGCCTATTTGACATTTCTACTTGGATATCTAACAAGTACTTCAAAATTACAATGTCCCAAACTGAGCTCCTGATACTTCTAACCCCAAATCTTCTCTTTGTACAATAAATGGCATCTCGATATTTTCAATCACTCAGACCAATCAATTAAGGTAAGCCTGGCCTCTTCTCTTTTTCTTACAAGCCACATCCAATCTCTTAGCAAATTCTGTTGGCTGTAGCTTCACGGCAGATCCAGAATTTAACCACTCCTCACTACTTTCCCTCCTAGCAGAATGATCCAAACCACCATTTCTATCTTGCCTAGATTATTGAAAAAGCTCCCAAATAGTCTCTCTGTGTAATCACTGCTGTCCCTTCAGTGTGTTCTCAAGACAACAGAGGAATCTTCTGAGAAAACTCTGATGTTTTTCACTTCACTCAAGGGGAAATCCAAATTATTTACAAGATCTATAAGGTCCTACACAGTCTGGCTACTACTGTTCCCCCAATATTAATTCCTATCAACCTCCCCTCTACTCAACACACACTGACCACTTTGCTCTTTTAAAAAAAAATGTGTTAGGTAGGCCCCATGTTAGGGTCTTTAAACCTATTGTTTTGTCTGCTTACTTTTCCAGGTACTTGTAGAGTTCCCTCCCTCAATTTTTTCAGGTCTTCATGAGAAGCATTTTCTGGTCACACTATTTAAAACTGAAATCCCACCCCTATCTTAATTAATCTGTCTAGCCCTTCAGTATTTTTTATAGAACTTATTATAGCCTAGCATATTATATATTATACTATCTATTTAGGTTTTATCTATATAATCACTCACAGAATATAAACTCCAGACAGGGGACTTTCCGATTTCTGCTTAATGCTGCATCTCTGATGCTGAGAATTTTTTCATTAATTCATATTAAACACAAATAGATAATGAATCAGGAAAGATATGAAGGAGGAAATGGGTAATAATGGTTTCAGTGTGTTTGAATCATTCAGGCAGGGAAATGGAAATTACAGATAATGGTCATTAGGTGACTTAAAATACGTTTTTAAGGCAAAGTTATTATCTTAATTGTACATAAATCTAAAAAGGAATCTGTTGTCACCAGTAAGAGAAGCATTTGTTCCTATGGTCTTTACTCCCCTGTGCTCTTGACTTCACTTCCCAAAAACAATTTTCACATACAGTTCACTTTGCCATGTGACTTTTCAACACCTCTTAAAAGTACAGCTAGGTTATTCTCAACCCAATCACTAGAATTCTAAAACTCCTTTGGGAGACTCATTCTAATTCAGATCACTGCAAGAAAAATACTTGATTTTCTTCAAGGTCCCTAAAACCTTGTCTACTATAACCTTCTTGATTTTATTTTTCCCTATTTAATTCTCATGCTAATCTGCTAACTGGTTGTTCAGAAATAGTGCAAACATTTATTAGGGCTATGGGGTCTGTGCTACAAATTTGTTTTTCTATACCTTTAGCAGTGACTTTTCCTTATACACATGTTCTCCTGGGTACCTTTATTTATTTTTTTTAAATTTTTAAATGTTTATTCATTTTTGAAAGAGAGAGGAGAGAGAACAGGGAAGGCAGGGAGAGCGTGGGACACAGAATCCGAAGCAGGCTCCAGGTTCTGAGATGTCAGCACAGAGCCTGATGCGGGGCTCGAACCCACAAACCATGATCTCATGACCTGAGCCAAAGTCACACGCCTAACTGAATGAGCCACCCAGATGCCCCATTCCTGGGTATCTTTAAATCTTGGCCAATGAATTCATAATACAGTGTATGTGCAAAACAAAGAAACTTGTAAAGGGCAATATTGTACAATCATAGAATCAATTACAGTTCAGTTATTTGGGTGTTTCAGTAAACACTTTACAAGATAGAAAGAGGTCATAAAGAATCACTGATGTCAATAAAATGTATCATTACTCCAGAAGGCATACTCCGCTACGTGTATGACAGCAGGAATTTGAAATCCAATAATCAAGTCACGCAATTTTATTTTGAATGAGATAAATCCATCACTTAACCATCATTCAGAATGAGGTTTTATTTTTCAGACACAATATTAAACTGTACAGAACACAAAAGCCATTTGAAAAGGAGAAAGAGATTAAAAAAAAAAGTCCTGAAGTGACATAGGACGCCTTTGGAAACATACCATATTATCGAATTTTTAACAATTTTTACTGTAGCATATGGAAATGTGATATGTCCTGAATTATAACAATACTTAAATCATGCATGAAGGTGTTAACTCTAAGACATTAAAGTAGAAATTATAATTTTCTTTTACTAATCTCCAAAATAAGCAATATGCATTTTCCTCACTCATTTTCATGTCCACCCAGGGAAAACTGAAATATGTTTATTTTAAAAGAAGTGCAAATGGGGGATATGTAACCTTTTTAAAACAAAACAAAACAAAACAAAGTACTTCACTTTTCTCTCTTTTCTTTGGTGAAGATATAACAGTTAGATCGATGAACGCCCCCCTCCGCTGAATGAAATACTCACAGTTATTCGTTCATCTTTATCATCCAGCGGAGAGCCATCTTTCTTCCATGAAATGGTGGGTTCAGGATGGCCTCGTGGAGGCTGGCATTCCATCACTGCAGGCTCCCCCACTGCCACCATGACATCGGAAGGATTTTGTCTGAAGTCATCCCGGAGTACTGCAGGAACAAGATTAAATCATTATACCCAATGGTGACATACACAGTCCTTATCTCCGAACTTCAGCAAGGAGACATTTATTATAATAAACTATTAGTAATAGCCACCTCAATATATCTTGGAGAATCTATATTTACTTAGAGACATACGCAACTTAATAAAGATATCTGGCCTTAAGCTACACAACAGGGATAATGTGATATTATCTATGGGCCAGTGGACAAGTGTATTTTGCTATTTCATGTCCTCACAATAGCATTTGGCTTATCGTTAAGATGCATTTCTTCTCTGCCTACTGCTCACATTTTTCTCTTCCATGTACTAATGAATATAACTGAATCCTCCTTTCACTTACATGACACATTGGGATGATGCTTTGTATTATTAAGTGAATTACATACACATACAAACCAAAATAAATAGACTTCCAAACACACATTCAATTGAGTCATTTTAAAGATATTTCATATTAGTATATAAAAGTGTATAAGCATTACAGGGGCGCCTGGGTGGCTCAGTCGGTTAAGTATCCGACTTCGGCTCAGGTCACGATCTCACAGTCCGAGAGTTCAAGCCCCGCGTCGGGCTCTGGGCTGATGGCTCAGAGCCTGGAGCCTGCTTCGGATTCTGTGTCTCCCTCTCTCTCTGCCCCTCCCCTGCTCATGCTCTGTCTCAAAAATAAATAAAAACATTAAAATTTTTTTTAAAAGTATATAAGCATTACAACTTAAATATGCTTATTATAAAAACTTTAGATATAATTACAAAATGACTATGTTCAAAATACTGTGTTTTTCTGTTATCACTGAGCCAACCAAGTGTTAGAAGAACCCAGTGATGATAACAGCACCACTACCAACTTGCATCACTTTGTATCTTCTGTATTTTTTGTTTGTAGTTGTTTTTTGGTAAATATTATTTCACTGAGTCCTTAAACTTGCTCAGGATGAGAGGTATTATTAACCTCATTTATGCTATTGACCCTATATTTTATTTTATTTTTAACACTATATTTTAGAGGCAGAAACAGTTTATTACTACGGTCTCCACTGGATACTAATGTGATATTAACATACTACAAAACAGGCACTATTGTTCACTTTGTAACCATTAAAATAAAATGTGGAAAATAAACCAAATCTGTATTTCAAAAACAGTTCACACAGCAAAATTGTCCTCTGTATCTTGTAAACACAAAGAAATCATGAATTCTTTGGCGAGTTAGTCTTAAAACACAACTCCATCGTTTACTTGAACATAACCTCTCTTTCCACATTTACACAGCAGGCATGGAGATACATGCTTCAATGCGAAGTCTAAAAATGTTATCTTTCTCCCACTCCATTTTCTCCCAGTGTGTAATAACATGTGAACAATTTTAGTAATCGTATTTAAGATGGTACTTAAAATGTTCATTGGTATGTCCAGTGCATAGATTGAAGTGATAAATGTTATTTAGCTTTTGCAACTTTTTTTTTTTTTTTTTTTTTTTATTTTTTTTTTTTTTGGATAGAGAGAGACAGAGCATGAACGGGGGAGGGGCAGAGAGAGAGGGAGACACAGAATCGGAAACAGGCTCCAGGCTCCAAGCCGTCAGCCCAGAGCCTGACGCGGGGCTCGAACTCACGGACCGCGAGATCGTGACCTGGCTGAAGTCGGACGCTTAACCGACTGCGCCACCCAGGCGCCCCATAGCTTTTGAAATCTGTTGAACTAAACATTTGGTACAACAATTTTATACTGGAACGAGTGTCTTTCCATTGCAGCGACATTTTAAAATGCTTTCACGGATGAAGTACTACACTGTAGAAAACTTATGCTCAGACTATCATTTCAAAAGTCACGCTTAAATTTTGGCTTCAAAACCTCAATCAAACTTACAGGCTTACAAAATGCTGTAGTTTTCTCTTGTAATTCTCTACTTTTCCTTCCTCTATACCAGCTAAGTATATGAACACAACTGGGTAAGCTTTATCCACTCAAACAAAAACGTTTTTTAATCTACATATTGAGACAACTTGGGACACAACATGACTATGTTAACACTTGGAAAACAAGACTTCAAAGAGGAGACTTTGTCCTCCTCTTAGGCAAGAATGGTAAAATGAAAAAGAAAAGCGAATATAATTGTGTCACACTGTTGTGATTCAATTTTAATACTGTACATTATTTATTAATAAAATACATAGACACAAAAGTAAATCTGGTTGAACTGAAAACTCCAGCTACTGTTACCACAAAGTAAACAACAGGGTTTGAAGACTTTCACTACTTATGAACTTATATTATGATTAGGTGTTAAAATGTACCACATTTAAATGTAAGGTTTATAGAAAAAGCAAATGAATTGACCTTAACAAATACTATGTGCCTTTACGGGATTACATTATTCATCTAAGATAACACCTCTGAAAAATTTTAACACCCTTGAAACATGCAAAACGAAAATACTTTTCAAATAAAAATAAATAATTTGCACAATTTTTCTACTTGGTGAGCTTTTAAAACCAACTTAGTAACACTATATCTTATTTAAAAAATTGAGATCATATCTCAAACCAATGAATAATAAAATGTCTTTCAGAAATATCAAAGGTCTAAGATAAATCAAGTTTTTTTTTCATTTACTATGTTATTTGAGTTTTTACAGTATAGAATGAAAAGCTAACAAAATGTAATCCATTAAAGATTGTTGCTTAGATAATGCTCATGTAATTATTTTTGCAGCTGTAAAGCATAAAACTCTAGTATTGCCTATGGCTATACGCAGCCCTGCACAGTTATGAATTTAAGATTTTTTTTTCTCTATTCTATAAAAGCAACTTTCTTCCTTGCACTTACCCTGAACATTTCCTTTTGGGGAAAAATTGTTTGTGTCACATTATAAAATGGTATTAACTTTTAGTTAAATTATCCAATTTTCTTAATTCACATGTATATTTAAGTAATGAAGAACTGAATTCAAATGATGGGCAACATTATGGCAGGAGAGCCAACGGTATCCTTAAGTATTCTCAAATGCAATTCATTAGAAAAATCTCTCCTTCCCTAACATCACTATTAAACTGAATGCATATTTTGATAGTGTGAAGTAATATGAATAGTGTGAAATGCTAAAGTCTGGAACTAACTTTTGAAAAGATTTAATATTGATTTGAAAAAGAGCAAATAATATAGATACAACAGATATCCAAGTAGATATCACGTAAAATGTTATTTTTAATATTAAAAAAAATTTTAAGGTTTTATTATTTATTTTTGAGAGACAGAGACAGAGTGTGAGCAGGGGAGGGGCACAAAGAGAGGGAGACCCAGAATCCAAAGCAGGCTCCAGGCTCTGAGCTGCCAGCACACAGTCTGACATGGGGCTCAGACTCACAAGCGATAAGATCATGACCTGAGCCAAAGTCGGACACTTAACCAACTGAGCCACCCAGGCGCCCCTAAAATGTTATTAAACAAACCACTGTTCATCCTAATCCTACATTTCTTCCACCTTTATGTAATTGTTTTATGTTCATTGGTTGGTACATAGAATTTGGTTCAACCACGTTTCAGTCTTTCTCTTTCTGTTAAATTAGAAAAAAAAAAATTATAAGCCTCATTAAATGTTTGAATCTCCTAGAAGTTATTTGTCTAAAAAAAATAGCTAAGATTTGTCCTTTAAAACAAAACAAAACAAAACATACAATCATTGGTCTTTCTGAAAAATTATATTCCAATTTTAATATAATTCTCAAAATAAGTAAACATGTTTTCGGAAAAGGATTCTAAAATTTAGTGTTGAATTTGCAATCTATTTGGGCAATGTTGAGGAAACAGGGAGCAACAGGAAAAAAATGTTAAGCAGAAACTGAAGTATTATGGAGACTCTTTTAGAACCCCGTGGGAAATTTTAGAACTTAATGAAACATAAAATTATAGAACAGGCACTGGTCTTTGACAACATTTAATCCTTGAAGGAGAGACAACTGTGTCCCAAGAAACTGTCACTAGCTTGTGTTATTTCTCAGGAAGAGACCAGGAGAAAACAGGGATGTCCCAACTTCCAATGCAGAGGTTTTTTCTTTTTTTTGAACATGTCAATATTTTACTATTAAATGCAATTTACCTATCTCATCAACTGTATTTCCGTCAAATCCACTCTGTTATTGCAGAAGGCTTGACAGTGATTGTACATCAGTGTATTGCAGTCTCATGTCTACCCAATTTCAGTAAGGTTCACGTGCTCCTGAAATTAATTTTGCTCCCTAATCATGTTGTGAACACCTGTGAACCGCAATGCCTTCAGCTTCATGAGTCACAGAATCTCGGTGCTGTTGGGGGACTCAGAGATGGGTGATCCTAACCTTTTCTTTTAGAAATTAATCATCTAAGGCTCCTCAGAGGGAAGGGAAGCAAGTCGCATAAGTAACAATGATAACATGAACAATACAATAATAATGCTAGCAATGGCCAACAATTAATGAACATTAGCTTTATAAGGAACCACATGAAAGGATAACATGAACAATACAATAATAATGCTAGCAATGGCCAACAATTAATGAACAGTAGCTTTATAAGGAACCACATCAAATATCCACTCACTGAGTCCTCACAGCAAGGCTAGACAACATGAATTTATGCTTTCATTTTAAGAAGAAGAAATTTGTAAAGATTTAGTAGCAGTGCTAGAACACAGATCTTTCGTCCACCAAGGACTCTTCTCTATCAACTTGCCTACCTATCTGGTCTTATCTGAACACGATGTTCACAATTCTAAATATACAAACATCATGATATAATTAATATTTCAGCCCCTTTCCATTGGAACAGGAGTTGAATGAGAAATTTCTCTTCTGACAGTCAGCTGGCTCTCTTTGACTATTTTATGTATTCTTATGTTTTTGGTTTTTTTTTTTTCCAGATTTTTCCACGTTTGGAAGACATCACTTCAAACCTTCAGTGGGATGTTGAGATTAGAATTCATCATTCAGATTAGTATGTTGTACTAATTCTTCTCAATAATTCTGCTTTTATTTCAACAAAATGACTTAAAAAAGCTGTACAACAGTAAGTGTTTTAATTAAATATGAACATTTTAATTAGAAGTAGGTATCTTGGGGAAAAAGAGAGGACAATAATCCGCAGTTCTGGGATTTTTTTTTTTTCTACTTAAAAGACTTCTTAGTCAATTAAACCTTGCAGCAAATAGTAGTAAACTGTCAACTGGGAAAAGAAAAAAATATATTAATAAAATCCTTTAAAATTAGGGTATAATAGAGGAATAAATAAAAGAGGACGATATTCTCAAAGACGTTTAGTAACAGCATGCCTGTTAAAACTGTCCACTTTAACTGCTTTCAAAATTACCTGTCACCTACCTAATCTTTAATTTTGAGTAGAGATTATTCACTTCTATGATACTTCTAGTTGTCCATCTAAATGTCCACTTATATGCTGAAATAAATAAGTGATATCTAATGTCAATAATTTCAAAATAAGTATCATCCTTCCATTTAACAAATCTGTGCTGAACACACACTTTGTGCCTGGCACTTACATTATAACTTTGGTACTTTCTTTGCAATGAAGTTTATATAAATACAGATTTCAGTCAAGAAATAACATTAATCTTCATATTGTCAAGAAATGGCAATATGATAGGGTTTTATTGCAAGTTATTTTGTATTAAGATATACAATACAAATCTTGGGGAGCTAGGTACAAAATACAAAATTGGGGAGCCAGATAAGTAAGTATATCATAAAGGTTTTTATAACCACTTACATTCCTACTTAGTAAGCTCACGGCATTATCCAAAAAGAACAAAGTATCAGCTGGGGCACAAACGTGTTCATAACTCTTGAACACCCTTATTATACAATTTTTTTTAAAGTAAGCTTTACGCCAATGTGGGACTTGAACTCATGACCCAGAGATCGAGAAAGAGTTGCATGCTCTACTGACTAAGCCAGCCAGGTGCCCCCAAACTCTTTAACATTTCTTAAAAGAATAATTCCAAACTTTAAAAACAGTTCAGCAAAGATTAATTTACAGAAAGATATCGTAACCCATTGAAGAGGAGAATTAAAATAACATGTAAAATAATATTCCCTGAGGTATTATCCATCTTATACTATCATCTTCTAAAGCTAAGGAGTTTGATTTTTAAGAGGAGGCAAGCAAACATCAATTCTGTACAAAGTTAGGATTTCACTATAACTGTTTTCCTAAAGGATACATATTTACTTTAAATGTTGGCACTGAATACTTCTATGAATACTCTTCAATAATTATGTCATCTTCTACTTGTGTTTTTTATAGCATGCAACTTTATTTTTAAAACTTAAATTATGCTTTGGTTAAGATCCTGGAAGAAAATACGCTAGTAAAAGCATTTATTTTCTTAACTACTGGAGCTTTTGAAGATTTCACAAACCTCTTATGCCGTACCCTAAGAAAGAGCACATATTTTAAAACAAATTATACATTCTGAAGAAGTTAAATAGTAGAGATGGATTTCAAACACCATTCAACTTTAACTAACAATGGATACAGAATATTACAAACAGAAGAAGCTAGTAGTGGAATAAAATTAATGAGTAGTAGTTTGTTTATTTGCTTGTTAATAGAACACATGATGGAAGAATAAGCTTATGTAGACACAGTTGCATTCCTCTGTGTTCTGCTCGGCTACAGGAATGGGGGCACCCAATGCCAGGTCTTTTAATGATCAGAATTACTTTCAGGTTGCACCCAAGGTTAAGCCACATTCCCATTTTGCAGAGACATGGATACCATAATGACCCTCTCTATGAAAAGCTCTCATGGCCATCTGCAGTCTATACTTCATGGATTAATCACTTCACTTCAGGAATCAACAACAATACAAGATCTTCATTAGCATTCATTACTATGGCACTAAGTCATCAAGACAAAGGGAAGGCAAGTTTAGCATACTACACTTAAGTTAAAATCTGTAGTGTATTCTAGAGAAAGGTGTACATCAATGAAGATCAGCATTTAAATAGCTAACATTCAGCAGACTTGAATCTGGCATATCACACACACACACAAAAAATGTACTGCCAAAGTAAGTCAAGGTGCTAAAATCCTAGATTCTACCTTAAAGTAGCTCACTAGATGTTTGCATTGTATATACTTTAAATTCACCTATAAATTGAATTAATTTATTAATGAAGAAAATATAGCATTTATAAAGCAGCATCTTATATGGTATTACTTGTGTTTATTTTAGTAGTCAAAAAAAACATAAAAGTCAGGAGTTTCACATCCTTCCACTGTGCTGTGATTTCAATAGGTATATTCACAATGACTCAGTTATTTCCATACAAAACAGAGTTTTACACTCTATCTTGTTAGTGTTATTATGAAGACTAATTATTTAGTGTTTGTACAGGACTTGCCATTTATATGGTGCATTACATTTGCAAAGAAGTATTACTGTTAGTCACTATGTAAGGAATTGCCAAATTTCTCAGCTGCCAGTACAAATGGAAAGGAGGACAAAGAATGCCATTGATGAGGACTTCTAAGTGCCAGAGCAAAAGTCACACTCAGGAGTAGCTTGGCAGGGTTAAAAAAACACAGACAGAATGAGGCTATCTGAGCCATGGGACCCTGATTGGGGCAAGACAGGCATGTGTTCCTTCTTTTATGAAATCCAATTTTGTATTTAGTGCCCTGCACTGAGAGAGTCCTTGATCAAAGGAATATACTCATATATTTATTGTCTGGCTCTTTGTATTCAAATGTCAGCTCTAGAAGAACTGGGAATTGTCTTTAACACTCTGTGTATCCGGTGCACAGAACAATGCCTAAGACATGGTAGGAATTCTGTAAATGTTTCCGATATTCCTTCTGTGCGCTAGATATTATGTATGAAACGGTACTAAAATTGGCATGAGTCCCACACTAACGGTGCTCCAGGTATTGGGGAATAAACAGGCAATATTCAAATAAACACAAACATACAACTATAGTTGTAATACATGCCTTGAAGGAAGAGGATTGAATGCCGTGTGAGAGACTAATGAGGGACATAATTTAGACAGCAGGTGAGGGAACACTGAGGAAGTAACAGTTAAGCTGAAGCCCAAAAAAACAAGTAAAATGTATCCTAGGGAAGTGCATAGCAGGCAGAAATCACGCAGGTTGAAGAAAAAAACTCGGTACAATCAACAAACGTGAAAAGACTCAGACCCTGTGTTGTGGGCCAGGTTGGCAGGGGAGGTAGCGGCCAGTTTTCCTGTCCACAACAGCCGTGATAAAAGGGTCAGCTTTAATTTTAATTCCCATGGAAGCACTTCAGTGGCTTTTAAGCAGAGCTGTCGCATGAGGGAATTATCATATTTAAATATTCATTATAGCTACCCTGTGAATGAAATGGAGAGGAAAATAAGAATGGAACTGGAAAGACCAATTAGAAGGCTATTGCAGTAATTAAGGGAAAAATGATGGATTTATACTATTATGATGACACTGGATTTGGTGCAAAGGGGAGAACAGAAGTGTATATTGGAGGTAAAAATCAAAATGACCTCTTGAGTAGCTGAAGTTGACAGAAATAAAGATGTCAACAATGATACCCAGGTTTTCTGATCTGAGTAACTGAACATGCCACTTTTTTTATTTTATAATTTTTTAAATATTTTCTTTTTTTTTTTTTAATTTTTTTAAAATTTTATTTATTTTTGAGACAGAGACAGAGCATGAACGGGGGAGGGGCAGAGAGAGAGGGAGACACAGAATCGGAAGCAGGCTCCAGGCTCTGAGCCATCAGCCTAGAGCCCGACGCGGGGCTCGAACTCACTGACCGCGAGATCGTGACCTGAGTTGAAGTTGGACGCCTAACCGACTGAGCCACCCAGGCATCCCAAATATTTTCTTTCTTAAATTAATCTCTACACCCAACACGGGGCTCAAACCCACAACCCCAAGATCAAGAGAGGCACACTCCACTGATTGAGCTAAGCCGTTACCTCTGAACATGCCATTTTTAAGGTATAAGAGGATAAATAGAAATATACAAATAAATCTTTCATTGAGAAGGAATAGGAAAATTGTGTGTGTGTGTAATAATTTGAGACTATAGGAATAATATGAAAACTATTTTATCGATTAAAAAATATGGTTTTGGGGCGCCTGGGTGGCTCAGTGGCTAAAGTGTCCACCTTTGGCTCAGGTCATGATCTCACAGGTTCGTGAGTTCAAGCTCTGCATCTGGCTCTGTGCTGACAGTGCAGAGCCTCCTTGGGATTGTCTCTCTCTGTCTCCCCCTCTGCCTCTAAACAAACAAACAAACAAACAAACAAACTTAAATAATTATAGTTTCAAATTCTGTATTTAACACAGGACTGATTTTTACCTGTTCAGACCTCTGTACTACTATATTCCAAATCTGAACTGCTAACTGATAATATCCTTTGATCAATTAATCTATATTATAACTTTTAGGATGACAAATTTTAAGTTAGTTTGATGCATATTATATTATTTGAACTGAAATACTAAATAAAACTAATACATTTTGGTTATATAGACATATAGAAACAAATTTACATATGCATATATATGTGTGATATATATGACCATTAATAACTGGTGTTTCACGATGATATCCATACTTGGCAGCAAACTGTAGTAAAAACTCATTCGGTTATTTCGTTCGGGGAATAAAACACCTCAAAACATTATAGGGTACTTCTCAGGACTGCCATAAACTAAGCTCAAATTACTATTTAAGTATAAGAGAATCAATAGCATATTAAATGTTAATTACATAATTAAAATAATAAGACAGTTCACATTTGTCAGAAGTTTACACAATCTTTAAAGCATAATAAAGTTCTTTGGGGAAATGCTGAGTCATCAAACTCTTAAGCATTTGTGATTCACTCATTTATCCATTCAAAAAATTACAAGGCACTATGTTTGGAGGGGGTGACTAAACGATAAACAAGACATAGTTGATCTCTGCTTTCAGAGCACTTATTTCCTCTCTCTTTTTTTCCTTTCATCACAGAATGCTTTGTTCAACTGAAACTTTAGACAAAAATTTAATATGCAAAACAGATAAAGGGTACGGTTTCACTTCCCCATCTGGGGCTGTTCTGCAGAAGAATTCAGGCCTAATGTAAAAATGACAGATGAGTGACTGGATACATTTCCCTAGCTCCTGTACCGATACTGTATGCAGCCAGTAGGTGATAAACATAGGACTTGGACCTGGATTCACTTGGATACCAGAGCCTGAATTTTTAGCACTAAACTTGACCAGGCTTCTAAGAGAGGCATATTCAGACCTCAATCTGTCTTCTTGGTGGTTGATCAGAGAACTCCACTTTGGTGCTATGTCAAAGCACATCCAGCTTTCCCTGTCACACTGAAGTGAAATGTGGAGGAGGTTTTTTCATTCCTTGCATTTAAAAAATGCCTTAAAATAGGCCTATATTACTATTGCTTATATAATCACAACTTCATATAACTCCTCCATTTCCACCTCACCTCCAATTACAAATGAAGACCCAAAGTCAGGAGCTAAAAGGACTCAAGTTGCACAGTGAGTTACTGGACATAGTAGGACCAAAACCATGAAACAACTATTTTCATAAAGACACATTTTGTTAACGTGCCTGAGAAAAACTGGAATGTTTCCTAATTAAAACATTTCCTGGGAAACAAAGGTGATTGTAAACAAACAAACAAAAAACCAGATGTTCTTTTACCCTCTCAAGGCCAAGATGCCAGCAGCTAAACAGGAGAAGGGCTAAAAAGGAGTTTTCACATTTTATGGAAAGTCTAATCCTTAACAGTCTCAAGGGAGAAAAATCCTCACAGTTTAAAATGATCTCGTTAAAACCTCCCTAGTAATTGGGAAGAGCTGGACAAAATAGCTATTGGATAAAACACACACACACACACACACACACACACACATTCTCACTAATGTATCTTTGTGCAGCATAATTAAGATTGTCAATTATAACATCTCGCCCCCACCCCCAACTGCAAGGAATAGTGATAGGAAAAAAAAGCAGTCTAAATAGCACATACAGAGACACATCAACTAAACAAAAAGGGTCTTTAATTGGTGACAATCTGCCCTAAATCACTGTGACTATTTCCCAACATAATAACTTTCATATCTGTTAATTCCTTGTATCTTCCCCGATCACAGGCTGTCTGGGGCTTCAGAATAATAATGCCAAGTATCTAACAAAGCTTTCAATCTCCAAGGAACATAACAAATATGCAATCGTGTAGCTGTGTGAGCTGCCTTTGCTAACAAACTATTATAGCCCTTGGGAGAGTTCACTCAGCCTTCAGCTCCTTGGCAGACAAAGTTGAAGACCACCTTTTGTTGATAACTGGAGTCATGCTAACAAACCCTGACTTCAGGTTGCTAGACATTCAATTAGTAGAAAAGCAAATCATTTTATAACTTCTATTAAGGATGCTATCTTTACCAGTTACACTCAGGGTTTTATGAAATATAAACTTTATGCTTCTTCAGGAAGTATTAGAAGCGAGAAAGAAATTGAACACAATAAAAAACAGCTCAATAAAAATAATGCTTTATCAAAATAAAATCCTTAATTATGAATCATTGCTAAATGTGTGTGTGGTCCTATTTTTATATCAGATATAAGAAATGGAAACTGTTTACAATGGAAGTTGATTCTGTACTACAAAAGGTACATGTTCCATGGCTCTTCACCTGAACACAATGTAAATCTCAGGTGAGTTTACTGTATGCAAAACACCTGTAATCACCAGCCAAGAGGCTAAGCCAAGTCCTGGAGAGCTACCGAGCTCATGAAGCGATAAGAAACTCCGGCCAAAGATTCCTCCCAAAGGTTTTAGTTCAGAGCAGCCAAACATTGCTTTGTAATTCCTTTTTTAAGATCATAACTCTTAGATATTAAGAAACGTTTCACATGTTGTCGGCTTATTGCACCTGAGAAGGCCTAATTCATTGGTCCTCACAAACCCTTTTACTGGTGTCCCCTCCAATAATTTGAAAGACAATGTACTCTTCTCATACTTAAAAATTGATATTAAAAATTTAAATGGTTGCAGTATTTAAAATTTCTGGCATAACATAAACATTAAAAAAAAAAAAATACCGTTCTTGCCTCTTCTCAGGACATCTGGTCAACCATAAAGACTGCCAGGAGTTGATGCTCACCGTGGTCCACTGAAATGTACGTATACAGAATATCGAATATATCTACATATTTACATATACATATACATATTCATATGCTTTTGTGAGTTGTAAATTTTAAATTATTCATTTTTAAATCTCTTTGGATTTGCATCTCCATTCTAATTCCTCCCTGATTTTATCCCCATTCAACATGCTTTTATGCTTTAAAGACTTATTGCTTCTGCCTACTGATCAGCCTATCACTATTCTCAGCTTTGAAATAAGGCACTGTGGAACTATTCTTGTGTTTGCTGCCAGGGAGCTTTCGACACCTCTGCAGGTGCACCACAGAAAGACTCTGGATGCCTGAACAGCATGTTTTTGTTTATAAAGTGCAAGAAGGGCAATTACGAAAGGCAAGGAGGGAAAGGGGAATTTCCACAGCAAAGGCACTTTCAGGCATATCAGTTCTAAGAATGCTAGCGTGGGAGAGTGAGAATCCATAAAATGCAAAACCATACCATCATACACTTTTGAAATATGTAGGTATTCTGGTTTGAAGACCTCAATAAAGCCCCCACTGCCCCTTAGTCTAGTCATCAACTTTGAAGAAGTTAGCAGCTCATCAATATTACAATTGGAGCCACTACGTATAGGCCCAGCATGTATAGATCCTCCTTCATGAACATGAAGTAACTACTCTGAGGAAAATTTTGGTTAAATTTCATAAATTTGAGCTGATGCTTCTTGTGTTTCCTATTTCTGATTATAAAATTCAAAGCAAAACAAGCTAAATGTAATTATTAACTTCAGTGACTTGAGTAAATTATCTAAGGCTTCAGATCAAAGTATAATCTTAACTGATCAACAGTCAAAATGGAATCCAATGAACACAAACTCAATCTAATGGGTAAAGAGGGCCAAATGCTTTCTCTGGAAATTTTACAAAAGACCTCTGCTTATAATGAGGAACCAATTGTTCCTGGGACCAGGTTAGCTGCCTGGTCTTTGAAAATATCCTAAACCAACTTAAAGAACCATAAAGACATTAGTAACTTTAAGGAACTTAAATAGGAAGAATCCTCTGAGTTCCTCTGCAATGCTGACAAGTTTTGGATTACTGTTCTTCTTTAACATACCCCAGTTGGAACAGCAACATTTCTTGTAAATTAAACAAATGTACAAGGTTTTGTTTTTCTACAAAGGAGCAGCTGTTACTTCTGCTTTTTTGACTATTTTTACATTTTTTTTCTTTTCTTTTCTTCTTAGGGTTTATTTTTATTTCTGAGAGAGAAAGAACGAGAGAGAGAGAGAGAGAGAGAGCGAGCATGTAAATGAGGGAGGGGCAGGGAGAGAGGGATATGGAGAATCGGAAGCAGGCTTCATACTGCCAGTGCAGAGTGGGATGCACGGCTCGAACCCACGAACCATGGGATCATGACCTGAGCCGAAATCAAGAGTTGGACGCTGTACTGACTGAGCTACCCAAGCACCCCAAATCCTTTTATTTTCTAAGTGCTAAATTTATTACTTTGTTATTGTATTGAACGAAGTAGTTTATAAAATCAATAAAATAAAAGCCAATAAAATCTCTGATTATCATGCAACTTTTGTATATATTTTAAATGTATTCATAAACCTGTTTTCTAAATATTTGTTAGGCACTTTGACATATACAGGTTCCCTCTCAACATCAAAACTTCTTTAAGAGCTGCAATACAAATTAAACAAAGAATGACAACTTCAGCTAGCAATTTTTAATTCTGTATACCTTCTCAGCTATTAGGACATAGAGAATTATTCATGGTGTATAACCTTACAACTTGCAATTAGTGATAATTCATTTTGACCAAAGGAGGCATACTCAGTGACATTATAATTTAAAATACTCATTAAAGTTTGATTTCTAAAATCAATATTATAACTTCCTATGGACAAAAATAAATATTTTTTTACATTATAAAGTTCAAGATTTTTAGAGTAAGCTCGATGATAAGTTACTCTGATGTTTCTATTCTTAATTGTATTTATTCAAACTCGAAGGGCCCAATTTCATTAACTCTCATTACTAAAATTCACATTTGTTATCAAAATGGGAATATTTACTTTATAAATAATAATGTAAGAATACATTTTACTGCTAAAGAAATCATAAAACATTTTTCCTAGGTCTAAATATGCTTTCTTAACTCTTTTCACAGATATCTTTAGGAAAGTAAATAATGGACCCACTTTAAATGCATGATTATGTTTAATTGACAATGACCTATGATTTAGTAGAAATGGAGTCCTAAACTTACGGGCATCATGGAGCAATCCCAAGGTCTTAATGAGCAAAATAATGAGTCATATCAAGGATTATATATTGTTTTTTTTTAAGGCATGACAAAACATCAAATGCCCCTTTGACCTAAATACTAAAATTCAGGAAATAATGAAATTAAAAACACATTGCTGCTCTTACTCAGAATCATATTTCTATTTGCTATTTTGTTTATGTTTAACCATTTTAAGTTCATTGTTTCAAAAGAGAAGTTTATGTAAACATATAATAATCTGAGATACAGATCACTTAATGTAAAGATGTCACTAAACAAATGATGTGGCAGCATTTCTTAATCACACATTTCTCAAATTATTTTTTTCTTTTGTCTTCCCAAGGTCAGAGCTAGAGAAAAATTTTTGCTTGTATCATGCATAACATAACTTCCAAAAACATAAAAGGTTTTCATATGAGGAAAAATCAACTATGTTTAATTTTTCTAATTGAAAGTAGACCATTTCAAGGATTACTAACTTTACTGTCTTTACTAATCAATTTATGCTGTTTAAACACTTAAGTAACAAAAATAATGCCATTTCTCTTTGCTTAGAAACAAAAGAATCAAAGGAAAGGCATTGAAAGCTTCATGACCAGAAAAGGAAAAACCACAACCAGTAATTATGCAATGTTCTAAGATTTGAGGGGATCACAGACATGCTGAAAAAGTAATTAAATATCGAAGAGAATATGAAATAAGCACCATACTACATGATAAGTGACACAAGAGACATGCATTTTACTCCCAAGCAGTATAAATAATTGACAGCTCCTACAATCATAATTAATTGATCTAAGTAATCCTTGAAAGAAACATATTACCACATTCCTAACAAAGATAAGAGCTGGCAATAAGACTGGCAATTAAAATAGCGTAGATGGCATTGTATGGTCATATAAATTCAAGGTTGGTAGCAAAACAACAAAAATAAAGACAGAAGAAAACCAAATTAATAAATACATTTCTAGTAGATTTGTTTTGGAACCTGAGTGGCTAGACAATGCACTGGAAGCATTTATAGCAAATAGCATAAGGCTTTCTGTACTCTGAAACTGCTCTTAATATTTTAATTCATGAAACCGGCCTCTAATTTAAGTAATTTAAAATATGTGATTCTTTATCATCTTTACCATCAAAAAAAAATCCATACCTTAAGCTTCCAAATTATAATCAAAATTTAAACATAGTTTGAAGTAACTATAACTTTTATTTCTGTTTTAAGCAATCTCTATGCCCAACATAGGGCTTGAACTTATAACCCCGAAATCAAGAGCTGCATATTCTACTGACTGAGCCAGCCAGGCATCCCCAAGGAACTGTAACTTTCAGCTAACCAAGTTCACATACCTTCATCATGATGAGATAACACACGCCCTCAAACAGATGTTACGAAATCACACTATTTTCTCTTCATCCACTAACATCACTGATCTTTGGCCTTTTTATGTATTCATATTTATTTTATTTCAGTAAACAAACATTTGGCTTCCTACTATGTGGGACTCCTTTAAAGATTAAGTCTCCATCTATGATACTGCCAATGGTGAAACCACCTATAAGACTTTACTCTCCTGGGGTGGCTCAGTTAGTAAGCATCTAACTAAGGATCCGACTAAGCATCAGACTCTTCATCTCAGCTCAGGTCTTGATATCAGGGTTGTGAGTTCAAACTCTGTGTTGAGCTCCACACTGAACATGCTGGACATGCTGGATGTGAAGCCTACTTAAATCAAACAAACAAACAAAACTCTTTACTCTCCTGGAATCCTCAGCCTACCTTCTCCCCACCCCCCCACCCCTACATCCTCTTCAGCCTCTGCATTTCCCCCCTGCAAGCCCATTTTCCACTCCTTCCTTAGACCTTATAGGCTGGAACTCTGTACTTAAAGGAATTTAAAACCCACATTGACAGTATGAGCGGTGTAATCAGGTAAGGCTAGAATGTGAACTAAAAGGTGTTTTGTTGTTGTTGTTGTTGGAACTTTAAACAAGATCACTTTTATCCCCCCACACCCGACCTCCTAATAATCATCATTTTATTCTCTATTTTTTAGGAAGGTGACTCCTTCCATTGCCACATAAGTGATAACGTACAGTATTTGTCTTTGTCTTCTGACTTGTCTCACTTAGCATGAGGCACCCAAACTGTGTCCATATTGTCACAAATGGATATGGATTTTCAAAAGACAACTGTGCTTCATCTTAAAAGTAAAGGAAACATTTTAATAGATTCTCAGTTTATTTTTTTATTTTTAAATAGATTCTCGGTTTAATTCAGCAAGAAAGATTTAGTCATATGTTCTAAAGTTTTATACTTTGGAGGCATGAAAGAGAGAAAAGACAGGCAGCTCAATGTAAATTCCATGATCTTATTTTATATGTTTATTATTTTGAATAATAGCATGATTTAGTTAAAAGGAACTTAAAGATCTTTGTAGTCCAAGTCTCCTTCATTTTAAAGATGGGAAATCTTAGTTCATCAAAGCTAAATACTTTGTTTAATGCTGTAATAACTCACATAGGTTAAGAAAGTCCATTGATTTCCAATTAGATTATCGTTATCTACTGACAACTACAAAAGAATCCAAAGATAACAAAAAGCTTTCAATTATTCCTTTTTTAAAATTTGAAATGGAGGTGAAAGTATTTCTAAGCAGCTCTAACTAGGGCTTTCATGGAAAGTCCTTGGAAACTACAAGATTGACTCAAGGTGGTTCACTAGGGAGAGGTTGCTCATTTTATAGTTAGCCCCAGAGGTCAGCCCCAGAAACCCAACACTTAGAAGATAATTACAGTAATATATTAAATCATAGCACTGTATTAAGCATTAACCATGTGAGGAAATTAACTAAACCCACTCCTGTAACAACCGTTTAAATCTGATACTATACCTGTTAGTTTACTTTCAGTTTTAAAACCCTTTCAAGCTTAGGAATTACATTCTCAGGCTCATGAATTTAGGTTGAAGACAATGTCATCGTAATCTCTACCTGTCACAGAGACATAAGCCCTCTACTTATGAAATAAATGGTTCATTCTGTCATCATGACAGCTTTAAAAAGTGACAGCTCTCTTATGACTGCATACTAACTTTAATAGGAAAACGTACAAAAAAGAACTTGATGGTTTGGGTGAATTTTTTTTTTTTTAAGTCAACGACTTAATATAGCAGAAAAGTATAGTTGTAATTTGATTTGAATCTTAACACTGCATCAGTGAATCAATGTATATTTCAGATTATTTTTTCAATTGTGAATATTGGACCTGTGGTTTTATGGTTTAGTTAGCTAGACAGAGACAGAGATAGAGATAGAGATATTTAATTAAGGTACTGCATGGTTAAAAAAGAGCACTTCACCATTAATTTCCAAAATTTCAAAATTTTCTTTAAAGTTTGTATATGTAAATCATTGTAGGATATTATTGTTGCCAAGTCTTAAAGGGAAGGCAAATGACTCATATGGCAGTGGGTCCAATCTAAAATTTTGATTAAGTGTGGAAGACAGGACTAACCTTAAAACATTAGCTTATTTGTAAATCAAACTTCATGGGAGGACTAAAGTGACAACTAAAAAAAACATTTTTTAATTTAGATTATTAAATTTGCTATGAAAATAATTTACATTTGATGAGAAAATACTTATAAGTCAACATGTGTAATAATCTCTATTATTTTACTAACAAAGTTAAAAAGCTGCTTTTTCAAAATAATCATTTTAGAAGGGAAAGCACAGGAGGAAAAGCGTCATAAATAGTTCTCACAAAGGAAAGAGAAAATAAAGTATATTTTCAGATTGTTATGGTAAGCATTAATATCTACCACAGGATCACACTGGTAAGGTGCTTATTGGAAATGTTCTGTAGTGTAAGATAAATATATGAGCAAGCCAAGGAGATACAGTCTCATTTTATCATGTATTTTAATAGAGGGCAACGCTAGTTAAACAGATGGCATTCAGGATTTCTCAATGAATTCAGCATCTGTGTGTACATGTTGCATAAATGCCAATTAAAATGTGTCCGAGTAAATTTACATCCCTCGCTGATAGAAAGCAAGCCAATCTTGCTGGCTCAGGATCAAGGTTAAACTTAATCATCTGCTGAACTTGCAGCAAGTTGCTCTCAAATTGTACAGAAATTCCCAGTGAAATAATAAAAACAGAACTCCTATTGATTTGTATTTATTTACATTCATAACTCATTTCTAAAGCCTTGGGCTAGAGCTCAAAGGGAAAAAAAGTTACTATTTGTATGACTTGGCCAACTACACTTTTAACCACATTTCCAACAAATGCCTCTTTGATTAAAATGCCTGCCTGAATAAATTTTCTTAACCTCCTCCTTGCAACTTCCTAGTTAAGATAATTTTGTTTAGAAATTATCCCTTCAAAATGATCTTGAACAAAGGAAAAAAGGCATGTAGCAAGCAGTCAGTCTATATTTAAATAGGAAAGATCAGTCTGTGCCTCAAGAGTGGCAGGCAGCCATGAAGTTATTTGAAATAATAATATAAAATTGGCCTCCCTTGACATCTTTTTGTTACAGTTTTCTCCTCCCTCACCCCCAGTTCATATATACCTATCTAAGCCTTTGTTAGGCTACTTTACTAATTCTACATTAGGAGATTAGTAATTCTAAAATGAACACTTTATCTTATTATTAAAATTAATATTACACAGGCATTAAATATAAGGTTCTTTATAATAAAGTAATAAAATATTCAAGGTAAAAATGTTAATTGGAAAAAAAAGCACATAAAGACATGTATGGCAGAGTTTCCAAAATTAAGTTCCAGAAACCACTAGATCAAAATGGTCTTAATATATATTTGTTTTAAAAAAGGTAAGACATTCATGTTGGGAAAACTGTGTATGTTATGGCCACCCTTTGGGGAATCACAATAATCATCAGCATATTGAAGGATTGAGAAGTCCCACAGAAAAAAAAAAAAAACTCATTTAACTTTGTTGCCCAAATATTTTCTAAACACATTGGACTAGGCCAACTGTACATTAATTTTTATAAATTACTTGAGGAACATCATTGACCTCTTTCTAAAATAAAATCCTTAGTAACATACTTCCAGAGAGGCTAGTGTAAAATATGTTTCTAATTTTGTAAAGACACATAACTAACGCAGATATAAGTGTAGAAAGCAGAGGCATAAAGAAAAGATAAGTGCTAGAAGTAGTCATTTCTGAGAATGAGATTATGAATGATTTTAATTTCCTCCTTTGTACCTTTCCAAGTGTCTCATTTGTTATATAGTGAACTTATGTTGTGTTTATAAAAGACAAAAACATACGCTGTACTAAGTACCATCTTATTTCATATATGACAGAATTCTACATGTGACCATCTCTCATCCCTCTACTACAAACAGCTAAAAATCTGGCATTTAGTGTGTGGAGGTGTTTGTACTAAGAGATGAATCTCGTATAATCCTCACAAAGCCTGGTGACAAGTTTTCACTATTTTACAAATGGAGAAACTAATATTTTCTTAGTACATGGAGGAACCAAGATTCCCTCCTAGGTCAGCCTGATGTTAATCCCATCCTTTTACCCACTACACTCTGTTTAAACCAAGGGGACAGGAATTACGCTTCATATTCGATAGTCCCAAAGCATACTGTCATACCACCATATAATGATAACCAAATGAAATTAATACTTCACATTTATTTTACATGCAAGGTGTGTGTGTATGTTTTAAAATAAAGCACATTTATTGAGAATGCACTGCTGTGCTAGGAACTGTGCTTATTAATTTTATTAGTTCCCATCTGAGCCATATGAGTTTAATGCTATTATGATCTTCATTTTATTAGTGAGAAAAATAAGAGATACACAAGTACAAAACCCAAAACACAAACCGTAAGTTTATAGTTCTAAGATCAGTACTTTTCTCACTAAATCACTAAAATGTCACAGGAGGGATTGCTACCCAAATATGCGGCTTTTAAATTGAGTTCTTTCTTTAAGGGGTGGGGGGAAGCTTAGAAGACAAATTTGGTTGAACTTTCTTACATCATAAGATAAACACACATAGATGTTTTATTCATTCTACCCATACTTGTTTCTTAAAATGATGAAATTAACTCATTAGAAAAAGTGATGAAAAATCCATACCATAAATCTACTAAGATTTTGATAAATGTTTAAATGTCTCTTTAAAGAAACATGTTTCCAAATTAAGATGGTAAAAAAAAAAGTATTTTGTAGCATTAATATTCTATGATTTTATAACTTAGAGGCTTGGACAGGAAAGAAAAACAATTTCATGATGGGTGGGTTTACACTACACTCACTGTAGGGTACTAGATAAATCCCCAAACTCATCCTTTTTTCATTAGTTATGTCTTCCTCCCTCTACTCACCCGTAACAAACTGTATCTGGCACATAGTAGGTACACAAAAATGTTGGCTGTTAAGTATCATTATGATACACGATGGGGTTTAGAACACACTACTCCAAAACATGGCATGCTGAGTATTTTGAGCTGAAGTTGGAGAAACCACAGGTAGAGGAAGGCCTCTCTGACCTCCCCTGCCACCCCTGAGGCAGGTCTTAAGACTGTCATGGGAGAAATGGCTTCCTACACCTAGACAAAGGGACTATCCTTATCTCGAAGATGGAGGGCCACCAAGAGGAATCTAAACAAATAGGTCTTGCCAATTTTCACCCAGTTTACTATTCTTAGCTCATACCCGTTTGTCCTATCATGTTTTACCATAATTTTCCACTCTTCATTGAACCTATGATAAGAACACTCAGGTTTAACCACTTCTTCAGGTCTTCACTTCCTTATGAAGGCTCCTTTGTCACATAAAACTTAAATAAATCTGTTTGTTTTTCTCCTGTTAATCTGTCTTTTTTCAGTCCAATTTATAGGGCCCCAGCCAGAGAACCCAGGAGGCTAAGCTCCAATGTCTTGTTTATCTTTGGATAGTTGGGATCTGGCACTGTTTCTTTCACAATAAGAACTGATGTTGATATTTTTTTGAATGAACAAAATAATACAATTTAATCCCTAAAACAATCCTGGGAGAAGTGGTCATTTCTTTGCTCATTTTCTAGGTTAAGAATTTTGCCCAAAGAATCGTAGCTAGCGTGTGGCAGTTGGGGCCCACATAGGTGTTTCAAATTCCAGAACCAAGTCCTTTCCATTTATCTAAGGACTACCATTTAGTTCAGCTCTGATACTACATACACATGGTCATGAAAAGGGCAATAATCAAAAGTAACTGCACAACTTAAATATTCCCACCATTTTTAGCATTTTCAAGGGTCATGATAATCCTTTAAAGTACACTTAAATAGGAAACTCTTTCAAATGTTTCATTTTTTATTGTAACCAAGATAGTCACCAAAATGTTCTTTAATAGAAAATCATAATCTCTGGGCCACCTTGGTGGCTCAGTCATTAAGCATCGACTTCGGCTCAGCTCATGATCTCATGGTTGGTGAGTTCAAGTCCCACATCAGGAGAGCTCATGCCCCACATTGGGTGAGCTGGAGCCCTGCTTCCAGTGAACACTAGCCCTACTTCGGGTAAAAATATGAGCCCCGTTTCAGGTGAGTCCTGTTTCTCTGTCTCTCTTTCTCTGTCCCTTGCTGACTTGTGCCCTCTCTCTCTCACAAAAAAAAATAAAAAAATAAAAATAAATAAATAATATATATATGTGATATATATATATGTAATATATATATGTGATATATATGTGTAATATATATGTTATATATATATGGTATATATATATACAATCTCTGACTTTATTAGAAGATCACTTTAACTTCTATATCTTGATAAACATAAGCTTTTATTTAAAAAAAAAAAAGGATTATGCAGTTCAAATATTGCCCCTTGCTCCACAAAAGTTGAAAAACAACAATTAAGTGCAACAGTTTCTAAAGTGTCTCCATTCACTTTGCATAGGTAAAAACATGCAGAGATGATATTCTTTTCACCTTGCTAAGTAGACATGACTTGAAAAAGTACTAAACACTTATTTAGTCTATATTTACTGGTAATTTGAAAATACTCATTAGAGCAAGTCTTGAAATTTAAGCTTTACTTATAATTTTAATTAATTGGAGAGTGGATGTTTTCCAATTTTCCCACATTTCCTATAGTATTTGACATTTATAATTCTTGAGTCATACACTTCAAAAAAATGCATTATGAGTACATATCCCTTTGTGCAGGATACCAATTTGTACCAATCATAAAACAATGCTGATTAAATGGTAAACCATCCAATAAAATTCTATCTTTTGGCCAGCTTATCGTAATAGGAGTTTTTCCACTAAATTACCCAGATGAACACAAATCTTGGACAATTATATCCCACTAGCTCATGTGAGTAATTGCTAGGGTGGAAAATTGCAGCTTGTATGAAGGTACAGATGTTCGTTTTCACATGACCAAACAAAATAGGGGAAAAACAGTGTCTTCTTCCATACTGAATTCTAAATATTTTGCTCTCTTCACACTTTTCTATTAAAGACACCTCTTTGTATTTCTGAAATATAAGTATAATAACTTAAATAAAATGAGACAAGTAAAAGTGTTACATCATGCACTTAAGGACTAATTATTTTATTTATTTATTTATTTTGAATTACCACTGCACTCAACATGCAATAATGTGGACACTACTCTGCACAAAGAGCCAAAGTTACAGCCAAAGGAACAATGGCACCTGACTTTATATTTGTGCAAAAATTGTTCTTCAGCTTACTGAAAGCAAAATACAAACTACATTGGCTTTAAAACACTCAGATCGGGGAGCCTGGGTGGCTCAGTCGGTTGAGCGCCGACTTCGGCTCAGGTCACGATCTCGCGGTCCGTGAGTTCGAGCCCCGCATCGGGCCCCTGTGCTGACAGCTCAGAGCCTGGAGCCTGTTTCAGATTCTGTGTCTCCCTCTCTCTGACCCTCCCCCATTCATGCTCTGTCTCTCTCTGTCTCAAAAATAAATAAAAACGTTAAAAAAAAAATTTAAAAAAATAAAAAAAATAAATAAATAAAACACTCAGATCTTTCCTCTCTAGCAAGCTTGACTTGTTTTCTTTGGTGCTTCTTCAGGCTATACTTTAATTCCCTGGCCCCACTTTTGCTCTATTGTTTCCTGCAGAATCATTGCCTGGGCACCAGTTTTGGCCTTATATTGAAAAGCGTTTTGCCTTTTTTTTTTTTTTTTTTTTTTTTTTGGTCTTCTCCTTAGCTGTCTCAGCTTTTGCTTCAGCCAGTTTCTGCTGAGGTCTGTGGACAGACTGCTCCAACAGCTCTCCGGATGGTTGAGAGCTTAGTATCTTACATCACAGAACTGACGACTAGCCAAGTACAGAACACAGCAAAGCTTCTTTCTATAAGCTTTCCACTTATGTACAATTCTACCCTTCTGAATTAAAGCACACTTGTGGGATCAGAATCTTATCCTGTGATTATATGGTATATTACTTGATACT
The DNA here is from genome assembly GCF_018350215.1 of Panthera leo. NCBI lineage: Eukaryota > Metazoa > Chordata > Mammalia > Carnivora > Felidae > Panthera > Panthera leo. The sequence goes on from NC_056687.1 coordinate 31,939,088, forward strand.
ATAGTATAGCATGTTATGTCTAATTTTAGTTGGGTCTTTTCCCCACCTATCTATGGATCCCAAGAAAGTTTTTTTCCACAGCACAGAGACTGGTATTGAGGACATAGTAGACACTAAGTAAGCATCACTGGGTGAATGACTGAGTGAATAAATGAAGCTCCCATTCACCATCAGGCACTCCTGTGTGAAGACATCCCTTAGTAGAGGGTCAATGGGCAATTAGGTCTTGGTGGCCTTTAATGTTACCCTATAAACAACAAGTAAGTCTTTGGCTATTGCTAGCAAAAAATACATTCATTTGCTGGCATAGGCTAGTTTCCTCTCAGAATTTATTTCTATTAAACCAGAATGTATCAATCTGGAGAGCACAGTGTGTTTAAGAGCAGAGACTCTGGAGTCAGACTGCCATGGGTAAGAAAGTCGGCTCTGCCGCTTACTTGTATTTGACTGTGGACAAGGTGCTTAAATGTTTTGTGTTGGAATGCTGTCATTATGAAAGATAGACAATAAAATAGGGATTGATAAAAACACTGTCACAGAATTGTTTTGAGGATTAAATAAGTTACTACATGTGACACACTTAAAATTATGTCCAGTATACTGAATAATAGCTAGAAATATTAGCTATTATGGTTTATATTAATGTAGTTGCATGTTCTAGTTAATAAATCATAGTGGACGCTGGGGCACCTGGGTGGCTCAGTCGATTAAGCATCCGACTTCGGCTCAGGTCATGATCTTGTGGTTCATGGATTCCAACCCCACGTTGGGCTCTATGCTGACAGCTCAGAGCCTGGAGCCTGCTTTGGATTCTGTGTCTCCCTCTCTCTCTGCCCCTCCCCCCCCTCAAAAATAAATAAACCATTAAAAAATTTACATAAAAATAATAGTGGATTCTAATTCTAGGATAATTACTTTTCTTCTTAGTTCTGTTGGGTATTCGGTTAGAGTGAACTAGACCCTAAGAAGTGACTACCCCTAGGTAGTTAGTAGAAATTGTTTACTGATTATGCAAAGTTGACACTTAACTGACTGAGCCGCCCAGGAATGGGAATTTTCAAGAGACAGTATACAGCAATGTCAATTTGAGGAGGATTTTTAAAAAAGAGGGTCAAAAGGTATACCAAAATAGAAGAAATGGAAGGCCCATGAAGGCATCCTCCGTCTCCTTCCTAATTTTCCCAAGTGCATATATACAATAACCATCTAGTACCACATCGATTTTTTACTATCTTATTTAAATACATAGATATCATTTTAACCAACATTTTTTTATTTGTTAGTAACTGAAAGTCATGTGGAATAGTTGTAACCAAATCAAAGAGGCCCCCACGAAATTTACTACTGTTAGAGTAAATATCTAATCCTCTTTAGTGATTATTTCTTTTTTAACAGTACTTGACTTATCATTAACTGAGATTGAAAGCCAAGGCTGATGGTAAAGCAACCAGTTAAAATAAGAAACAATTTCCAAAATGTGAAGTACTTTAGCTGCTGGAAAAAAAAATAATAAGATGGACTGTAAAAAGTAATCTGAGCTCAGTTCGGACAAGGCACAGTTTGATCTTCCATGGTGCCATCTTTGTTTTTCTATTTGTCTGCTTTCCTCACTCCATATTGCATGTATGCCCACATCTCTCCACTAAATACAAACACCCCTCAACTTTCCTTGAAGCCACTTTCATATCTTACCCCTTCCTTCACTGCACAAATGTTTCAGGTTGAGACACTGTCTCAGCTTCTTCCTTTGTCATCCTATTGAAACTCTTGCTACCATCATTATGTGGGAAGCTTCAGTACCCATAAACCCTAGCCCAGATTTCTGTCCCATGTCCTAAATCAATAGTCCCCACTTCTTCATACATAACATTTGCATGTCTTACAGGACTGAATCTGAAATATGCATGGACTTCACCAACACCACTACACGTCTAAAAAAGTAAATTACAGTAACTACTTTTATTCCTTTTTTATTTCCTATCTCTGTGTATAAGTAACCCAAGAAGTTTTAGAGCTGAATCCTGGCTCTATACTCAAACAGTCAAATGTCTCACAAAATTTTCTCCTAAACCAATCATTCTCTCTCCTACCCCAAATTCACGTTAAATAATATCCTAGCCAATTTGTTTGTCTAGATTAACTTTATTCGTTTAATTCAGTCTAGGTGCCCTCAAAGCATAAAATATAACCCCAGGTGAAAACATAAAATTTCTAGAAAGGTGAAGGGATGGCTGTAGTTTGAAAGAGTTTCCCACCTGATTCTAACACAACACATCACTCCTCTGCCCCATTTTCTCTGTGCTCAAAATTGAAATCACCCTTCCACTCTCTTTAAATGGTTCTTATCCTCGGCTGCATGCTTGAATCCCCTGGGGAGACAGGAAAATTCAGATGTCTGGGTCCTACACCCAGGGGTTCAGAGTAAGTGTTCTAGGACGCATCCCGGTATTCCCAAGATACTATTGGCTCATAGTACCTACAGTGGGTGAGCAACGTTCCAAGGCTATGTAAGCAGCCCACTGACATGGGTTATTAAGAGAAATTCTTTTGATAGGTATTTTTAAATATAATCCCTAAACTTTTTAATAAAATTTCATGCGATGTTTTAAAAGGTACACAATACTTTAGCACTGGTATATAGTAGTACATAATAAATAAACTTACAAAAACTGAAGTGTACTTGCAATTTTTGCTACTAAACAGGTGTGTGAAGACTAAAACATTTGAAATTCTTTGCTGTAAACTCTAGCTCGCCATCTCTCAATGCAAACTATCTCCTTTATCTCAGTGCAAACTGTCTTCAAACTGGTCTCCTTTATCCAGGCCCTCTGTCTTACTGGGCCAGGTCATTCTTCCATTGGACTTATTTTTGAAACATGAAATATGATCCTGTCACTCACTTGCTTTAAAATATTTGTTGACTCCAAGAGACCTTGTTTAACTCCCCACTGATTGGTTAACTAAACAACCTATTTAAAGAAGAAGAAGAAGAAGAAGAACAACAACAACAACAACAACAACAACAACAACAAGAAGAATAAGAATAAGAACAAGAAGAAAAAGAACAAGAAGAACAAGAAGAAGAAGAACAACAACAACAAGTAGTAGAAACTCTTAATATGACTGCAAGCACCCTCACGGTTATGTCTCAAGCTCTCCATCCAGCCCCATTTCCCAGCCCTCCACTCCCGCATCCTACGCAGCAACATTTTCTTTGTTATCTCAGTATACCATGTACCAGGGCACATTTGCTTTTTTCAGTCTTATAACCATCTTTTCCTTTTTTTCTGCCTTTTAAACCTCAACTTAATTTGAAAAAAAAAAAAAAAAAAAAACAAAAAAAAAACAATTAAAATAGAGATCTTCTCCCAAATATTCCAGGATTCCTCTAGACAGAATTGCCTCTTATAGTATTTATCACATTATACTGTAATTATCACATACTTTTTTTATTCCTATTAAATAGTGAGATCCTCAAAGACTGAAATCGACTTACTCATTTTTATATTTTCCCAATATGTGGCACTGAATGAGCTAAGCCTATATTAGTGGCTTAGTATATGTCTTTTGAATAAACTCTTTCTGTTTTTCAATAAATATTTATTGACTAATGACTATTTGCCACTCATACAGGACTGTGAAAGTAACAATGAAAAAATAATTCCTAGCTAAATAAATGAAGGAATCATGTATTTTAAAACATGAATGTTGTTTGTTACAAGAAAACTCAAAAGACAAACATCCATTACTAAAACAAGTAAACAAAAGGAGCTCAACATTAGTATAGACCCAGGATTTCATCCACATATACAACTAATTCTCTTTTCTTTCTCGTGATAGGAATTCATTATGAAGTACAACTTCAAACATCTACTGCACAATGATAAATCATTTTCATAACAGTAATCCTTAAGAAATTCAAGATTCTAAAATGTTAATTTATGATTAAATGATGTCTATTATACTCTTAGGTTCTACTATACTTTGTGGTATTCTAACTGAAGAAAAAATTCTGACTTAATGGAATAACAGTGCTAGAACACATAATAAGTTCATAATTTTACAGACGGAAAAACAGATTTATAGAAGTAAAATGCCTTGCTTTAGGTCACATATCTAGTTAAGAACTGAACTACTGACATAAATCACACGTTCTAAGATTGCACTTCTTAGGTCCTACCAAATGAACTTCTCTTTTGGTGAACCAGAATATCTGGTCCCAGACTAAATCATGCTGAATTACACTTCACTGTCTAAGGAAGAGAATGTTATTATGAATAAAACATTGTTTTTCATTGTTTAAATGTAGCGAAACTTGAGAAATATAAAACATTCTTACTGCTCTATGAAATATTAAGTGGATTTAAACTAACTCAGGTTTTTAAGCATTTACAGTAAAAGTAATTGCCAGGGAAAGATGCCTCATTAAAAAAAAATACATTTAAATACTAGGCTTATAATTCCTGAAATATGCTAACCCATGTAAGCGTTATCACTGTATAACAATTGTGACCAAAGCTTTAACAATTAGTCACACAGAGAAAAGAGTTGTCTCGGGTCTGTTAAGTTTCCAACTCTTGATTTCGGCTCAGGTCCTGATCTCATGGTTTATAGGTTCGAGCCCCTCATGGGGGATCTACTGACAAAAGCGCAGAACATGCCTGCGATCCTCTCTCCCTGCCCCTAACCAACATGTGCACATGCTCTGTCTCTCACTCTCAAAATAAATAAATAAACTTAAAAAAAAAAAGAGTTGGAGCTTAGATTAGCTGAGATTGAAAGTGTAGTCAACGGGTGTATTCAAACCAACGTTTACTATTCAATGCCTCTATCTTCTCATTTGCAGACAGGGGAAAGAATAGTGACTATTAACTGTTATAACTAAGTGAGATCAACCATGTAAAGCTAAAATATTTTTGCTGGCACATTCTAAAACACTTAATAAAGGTTAGTCATAATTATTTTTATTATCAAACACACAAGGAGTCACTACAGACCAATAGTTAAGAACACAGGCATTAGGTTCAGACAGGTTATCAGTTCATATTCTAGGTCAAAATGTTTCACTGTATGGCCTACAGAAACACAATACAGTCTAGATATAGAAGGCATGATGACTACATACTTGTGAATTACTACGTGACAATAACAATGCATGGGATTAACCTGGGGAAATTTAATAATCAACCTAAAAGTGAATTGGATACACACACACACATGCATACACACACACCCACAAAGTGGGGGCAGCCCCATCAGGTCATTTTATTGTAAGAGTAACATTCTGTTCAGAAACGAGAAAGGATTTACTCTGAAAGATTAATGTAATATTTTTTGGCCTAAAACACAAATTCTATGAATATTAGTCTTTTTCATTTTCTAAGTTTGTAGAACTTTAGATTGTTAGAACTTTTTGTACCAAACAACATGCTATGAAAGATACATTTTATAGAGCTTAGCATCTTACTTTTTATACTTTTATATTAGTACAGCACAGTGTTCTTCATAGCAGTTTAGAGTAGGTATGGAAAATCCTTTTTACTTCCTTCCACTAGACTGAAAACTGAATACATGTATAATTTTACATGAACACAATATTCTGAGATCTAAGTTTTACTATAAATACTTAAGTCACTCTGCTTTTATTATGGAAACTAACCAAGCAAGATCATATCTTTGACTTTCAAATTACTATTAAATTTTTTTCCTAAAATCAGCCAAATTTTGAAAGGAAAACATGTCTCTAATTGTGATATATGAACTATTTTTTTGAGTAAATATTTATTTTGTGAGAATTTGAAGCAGAAGCCATGAGAAAGGGAGCCAAACAATTTCTTAGTTTTCTTTGTTCATTTTCAAATTTATTTTCCCCAAAATATGTTTGTATTTTATAAATTGAAGTGTAAAAAGTACATGGACAAAAGGGATTCAACTATATTATCAATAATACCTCCACCGTTTGAGTTTAGTATACATGGTTTACTGAATGTTAAAGTCTTTAAAAATACTTTTAAAAAGTATACAAAAACCATAACTCATGTATTGTTTGCCTTAAAGGAACTACTGATAGTTTGTCTGCTTTTAATTTTTGGTAGTAAATATATTCTAAAAGTGCTATAATTTTCAGTCAACAAAAAACCTTTATATTGGCATATATACCATATTTATTGGAATAGCAAGCAGCATAGATTCTGGATCAGGCTGCCTGTCACCAGATTTGAGCTCCAACACTTGCAAAGTATGTGACTTAAGAAAAATTACTTAACTTCTCTATGCTGTGTTTACTGTTCTGTAAAATAGAGTTTAAAATAGTACCTTGTGCAGTTTATAAGAATTAATATATGAAGCACTTTGATTAGGACCTGGTACAAAGGAAATAAATTTTAAACATGTTAGTTTTTTTAAAAAAAAATAAAGTGAATTGGAATAAAATAAGGTTGTAGTTCTTGTGGTTTGGGGAAGAAAATAAATGTAAATTGGATTTATCCAAAGAATAGTGACAAAAAATTCTTCTAAAATTATTTTGCAAAGGTTACAACTGGTCCTGGATATTAAGTTATCTTTATGCCTTAATTCCTTATTTAATAATTCTGAGTGCCATCGGCCATTGGCAACTATCAGGGTTACTTATTCAACAACAGAAAGTTTTTTCTTGTCCATAGGCTTCGTTTTCTCATCTATAATGTGAACGTATTTATTTAGGTACTCAGTTTTCTTGTCATCCTATAATGATGAAAATACACAAATTACTAAAGCAGATAACATGAACAGTTGCAGAAGTTAGGCACTGCACAAGTACACCCAGCAAAGAGGGTGAATGCATATATGTAGCTTGAGTCTCACTTGCCAAGCTGTGCTGAGGGATGTGACAGCCCAGAAGAAGAGTATGTCTGCATACATTTCAAAAATACAAAGTCTAAGATTATAATCCTATACTCATGTGTTTGAGGTCCATTAACAACACATTACAATCAACCAATATTTATAGGTATATTTCTCACTGTTTTAATCTGTTAAATTCTTCTCTTTTTCTTTAATTTCTACACTTATTCCCTTGGAAACTGAAAACAGTGCACTGAAGACCTTAACCACCTGCAAATGGACATCTTGGTGAGGACCTAAGGTCTCATCAACTTCCTACCTATGAACTGACTATAATTTACCTCTTTGTTATTTCACTTCCCTCAAAATACTGAATTGAAGGTTGCTTATTTGATAACTGGAGTTGTTGGGGGTTTTTTTGTTTTGTTTTGTTTGTTTTGTTTTGTTTTGTCTTGTCTTTGTCTTCTTCTATTCCTATTTCTCATACAGATCTGTTTTCCGTACTTGCCAATTAGACAAATCTCCTTACAAATTCTGCCTATAATTCAATCCCTCCTCACTTAAAGGTAAATAAAGAAATCCTTTATCATTTATTAGTAACTCCTCTTCTACAATATGGGTTGAGATTAACCTGATTCTGATGATTCCAACAATTTCTTATCCCTCATAACTTCCACATCTGTCTACCTTATGTTTTCATTATAGCACAGTAAGGTAACTTCATATTTACTCTCTGTGCACCTGTATTCATTTAGCTTGGTTTTGCAAATCATAACGAGTATGTAAGTGCTCTTTTCAAATCACAGATATCTTCTTTAGCTTCCTTCTTAGCTCACCACAGTTCACAGCAGGCAGTACTCCAAAATGGGCTGTTGGTTTTCAAGTAAATGAAAATGAGAATCAGTACTTTTTTAAATAATTTTTTAATGTTTATTATTGAGAGACAGAGCGTGAACAGGGCAGGGGCAGAGAGAGAGGCAGACACAGAATCGGAAGCAGGCTACAGACTCTGAGCTGTCAGCACACAGCAGACACAGGGCTCAAACTCACAAACCGCAAGATCATGACCTGAGCCAAAGTCGGATGCTTAACCGACTGAGCCACCCAGGAGCCCCTGAGAATCAGTACTTTTTAAAGGTGCCAATGAAGACAGCTAGTTCTCATTATAAAACTTTCAATTCAGCAAGAGTACATAAGTTAAATGAACGTGAACTACATGTATTTTGGAAAACTCAAAATCAGTAGAGGGAAACAGATAAGGGCACAAATCCTGTGATCAGACTTCCAGTTTTGAAATGAGTTCCATGACTTCCTACTTACTGCTTTTCTCCTTTTACTTTAAGATAAGGATAACACTTATCCTTTTTCTGTTTTGAAAAGTAGGATTATCACTAGTTTCTACCATATAAGTGTGACGTGCATGTAGATCAGAAAAGTGACACTGTTGTTATGGCCACTTATATTATGTAACTAAATTTAAAATGAGCAACATTATATTTATTTCTGATAGGCAAAACACATTTATGAAACAGGTTTCAGTGAATTTCAATAATTATTTCTTGATACTGTTCTTTTTTTTAAATTTTTTTCAACGTTTATTTATTTTTGAGACAGAGACAGAGCATGAATGGGGGAGAATCAGAGAGACAGGGAGACAGAGAATCTGAAACAGGCTGCAGGCTCTGAGCGGTCAGCACAGAGCCCGACGCGGGGCTCAAACTCACGAGCCGTGAGATCATGACCTGAGCCGAAGTCGGACGCTTAACCGACCGAGCCACCCAGGCGCCTCTCTTGATGCTATTCTTAAAATCATTAATTGAGTGCCTAGTTTGTTTCAGGACGATGCTACATATGTCATATTATCATGTAATTTAATCCTCGTCATGTAATTTAATCCTCAATGACATCCTTATGGTCCAGGTATTATCATTTCAACATTTTACGAATGTGAGATCAAAGTTGTAGACAAACTAAGCAACTCACCCAGAGTCACGCAGTTAATAAGGGAACAAGACAGCATTTGAACTTGGTTTTGTGTAATTCCAGAGCTGGAGCTCCTAAACCAGTGGTTCTCAAACTCTGTAACTTACATCAGAATCACTTAGATGGCTGGATACAATACAGACTGCTAATAAGATCTATGCTCAGGAGTTTTGATTCAGTGACTCCTAGGGTACGACCTGAGTATTTGACTTCTAACAAGCTCCCAGGTGATACAGATGTTGCTAGCTAAGGAACTAGACTTTGAGAATCACTGACTTAAATTATTAAACATGTTGATTTGATTGTTTAACGAAGTAACCTATAAAAATCTAATTAGCAATAGTGTAGTCATAGACACGTATTTCAAGTTTGTTGTAATATTATAACCTCTATGTGATTTAGGACTCTATTTATTGAAATTAAATGTACTTCAATGACTTCTTGGAACAGAACATGGAAAATGTAATATTTAACATAGTCAAATCCAAGTACCATTTATTTACTTCACTTAGGTGAAGTAAGTCAGAATTTTTTTTTTTTTTTTTTGTAATCCCATACTGATTTTCTGGAAAGATGTTATTGTATTATTAAAGGGAATGAGTTCATCCAAGATATATAATACTCATAACTACTTTCACTTTATTGAGATGTACTTTTTTTCTGTTGATTCACATTGTCCTAGGTAAAATCTGATTTAATACAAGCTATCTCTTATGTGTGGTTTTCATCTACTAATATTCCCATATATTCATTTCAAAACAAGTTAAAAAAATATAATTCAAATAGTCACTCTCAGGACCTGGAATGTCCAGCGTTACCAAATAAAATATTTAGATCTCTGATACCCAAATTCAGCTTCCACTTTGAATCCAATTATATTGCTTATTTTCTATGAGGCTCTTACCATATTCATTTCTTATGAAAGAAGTCCTATTACAGTTACAATTTAAAATAATTCTAAATTATATAATTACATACCATTTCTTGGGGTGGTGAATTTTTGCTTTTCTTAAAAACAAACAAGTACTTGGAGTCCACAGTCCATTTGGTTCTACAATTATAGAATGTCAGGACTTCTTATGCAAATTGGCTAAACTGACATAATTAAAACTAAATCTTAAATAAACACTAACCATTTATAAGATGTTAAAATTAATTGAGGAATTAGGAAAAAAGATATCTCTAAGGTACTTTATACTTTCATAATTCTATAAATATATTACAGTGAGAATCAGACAAGGTTTCACACCATAAAATTTTAATAAAGCTACAACTAGTTCTAATATTCAGGAGAATAGGTAAACGCCTCAGCCACTTAGAGAAAAAGATTTATGAATGGATTCATTTCACTAATCTAAAGTGAGCTGGGCCAAACACTAAGATAGGAAAGATCAGTATTGTCATCCAAAATAACAAACCCACTTAGTAAGTATGAATAAAGTGCTGAAATTTATTTCTAATAAGTGTTGACTGATCTTGGCAAATCTAGACAACTGGACCACACATAAATAAAATTCAAGTCATTGCTCGTTTTGTGTCCCAGGAGACTAGAATGAGTAAGAACAAGATTATCACTTTCAATGATGAAAATAAAGAGAAAAATTAAAGCTAAGATATTGATAATAACATTCTCATTTCAAAAGTATTACTTTGATGTCAAATTTGGCTCAAATTTGCAAATGAAATTAGGGTTCAAGCATGAACTAATCTTTTAATGAATGAGAACGAGTACTTTTTCATAGTACTCAACACCTTAGAATAAAGAAATTCCACTTCTCAGTAATGATTTGTGACTGACATTTTGAGCAGCAGGGATCATATTTCAAATACAAATAAAAACAAATCACACTTTTAAATTATAAATTGTAAGTATCATTGTATGGTATCAGAAATTCCGTACCTCCTGTTTTTACTGCATCTTTTGGAAAACTATAAATGGTCTGCCCTTTATCTTCAATCTTTTCCATGCCTTCACACCCTTTGGTCTTAAACAAACTCTGGTTAACCTGAGAGAATGCCAGGAGTTTCTCATTTACTGTTTTCCAGTGGTAGTAAGAAATGCTAACATTTCCTTTTCCAGCTCACAGAGACTTTGAATTCATTGATCTTACACCCAAGGAAAGAAAACTACCCCCTCTCTACAGCTTGAGCCACTAATGCAGAAAACTAGTTCTGCCATGTCATCATGACTTTCAGCCACCACCTCTGCTGAATCAAGGACTTGGCGATTCACTTCCAAATATCCTCTCCACACCTCCCCCAAATTCTACCAACGTCTTGTTTTAGCTCAACATCCATATAAATGACTCAGGCAAAGCCTTTGTTTGTTTGTTTGTTTGTTTGTTTGTTTGTTTTTAACTTTTCCAATAACTAAATCTCTACTCCACTGCAGCCTTTTCCTCCACTGTCCACAAGCCATAACCTTGACATAAACCTTTACATAAACTTGAACTCGAAAAGATAAATTCTCAAACCTCTGTCAGCCTATTCTTCCCATTTTCTTGCTCTTATGATACTTGTTGTAAGACACTAAAAGTTATCCAAACATCAAGGTTTTAGTTCCCACCCAACCCCTACTGTCCTTTTCATAGCATTCTTTTCCTAGATTTGCAGCTTCTAGGCAGCTGAGAATTCATGATCCATTGTTCTACATATTGGTATCAGCCAGAACACTAACCTCCAAATTGCCAACACTCTCAGTCAACTGGATTAAGGGTATCATCGTATCAAACAAAAAAAGTCCTGAGGTAAGGAAGCTCTGAGACTAGTCCATTCTCCGGTCCCTGGCAATGTCCTTAAGGATTTAGGTTCCTTCATCTTTCCACTTGCCAAAATTCACCTTTTGCATTTGCTTCTCCATGATAGTAGAAAGAAGGCTGCTGTAATTCTAGGTCTCATAAGTAGAAATAATATGAAGGGGTAGAAGGGAGAGGGAAATGCCATCTCAGCCTTTTGAAGAAGTCTCATCAGACTTTTCTTATTTCTATGTCAAGGAATGGGTCATCCACCATTTTTGAAGCCAATTTTTGTTAAGGAAGTAAGATAATAGGAATAAGGATTTACCCTGTAGGTAGTGGAAAGGAGTGTCCGGCTGTAAACCTTATGGTGAAGGGACGGACACTCTACATCAAAACTGAAGCTTTGCCAGCAAGAATGAAAAGGGGAAAAGCTGCCAGATACACAACCAGCCGAGGTCTGCTTCTCTATTTTCTTCCCAGCATCCATTCACCTGTTGCCATTGTTTTCTTCCTACATTCCTTCAGGATAGGCACACTCCTGGGCTAGGCACAAAATCAAAAGAACCAATATAATATTAATGGCTGTGTATGATCCTACCCTGTAGATTAATATAGGAATGCATACAAATTTGCTAAATGATCTAACAAAAAGAACATCATGGCACAGCAGAAAGAGTCCTTTGCTTCAAATAAAATAAAACAACAAAATCTCTGTAATCACACAATTAAAGCCTTAACTGATGTTTTCTCCTTGGGAAAGCCACCAACTTTAAAAACTAGTATGCACAGGTGGATTTATCCTGAATCTAATAAAGCTTTAAGGCCCTTCATTGACAACGGCTCCTAAGACATTCCTAATTATGCATTCTTCCATTGTATTATTATTTTAAAGACTCTGAAATTTTCATGGGCTTCAGACTTCTAACAATTCTGTATCTGTCACTGCAGACATGTCAACCTTGTCTACCTGTGTACTACCGAGCATGTGACTTCCCTCTTTATCCATCCATTTCTTTATCCTCAAAATTGCTTTGATAGAAGGAGCCCTACTTTGCTTGCAAAACTGGGATGGGGATCAGAAATACATATATAAAAGAGCTATGTAGCAATGTTTTGCGTAACTATTATAATCAACAATATACACTGTTCTCTTGTGGCTGCTGTTTTCCAGCAAGAGGCTGCTGTTGCATCTGCTCCTGCCAGCCTGTCTCCAGGATATTACAAGAACTAAAGCTGTAAATGAGCTGAGCCATCCCTGTTTGCTGTCCAGAATACCCATTCAGCTGCAGGTGTTTTCCAACTATCTACTGTGATGTTACATTGCTTCAGGCTGTGCTACAGGGGACCCTCATAGGGTTTCATCTGCCTACCATGTGCTCAACTCCACTCCAGCCCTGGGGAGCAGACTTTCATGTAGAATGGTTTCAGCTTCTCAGGATTGTAGGAGTCCTGGGACCTCATTGTAGGAAACTATGCCTTACCATCTGGTGTGAAGCGTGGTACTAAGAGATGCTGATAGAATTTGTCTCGTAATTGAACGTGGTGATGGTAGGTGTCATTTCCATAAACAAGACTAGACAGCACAATAGCTTCGTAGACTTTAATTTTGGTCTGGAATGTGTTGCTTTGTTTTCATCATCCTGTCACTCTTGCAAATGTTATGAGTTTTAAAATATGATTTATTACTTTACCCACTAATGTGCCATTATTAGATAGAGAGCTGCTGAAGTAGCAGAATTCAGTAACAAGCAATTTCGCAAGTAATTATGCAGTCATGAGTTGAGTACATGTAAGGGCTGAATGGACAATAGCACACGTAGAAAGCTATCAAGGGGTACAGGGATGAGCAGTCTGTGTTTCAAAGAGAAATGAGTATTTCTGTCCTGGATATCACTCTAGCATTGATGAGAACAATCAGGTACTGAGGATTATACCCAGGACAAATGCTCTAGTGGCCTCATTTCCCTTCTCTCAATATTTCATATCAATTAAAACAAATTAAAATCAATATTAACCTCTACTATTTATTGAACATTTACTATATAGCTTGCACTGCTAAGTTCTTATTGTATTATCATATTTAATCCTTAGTAACAATCTTACGAGGTAAGTAATAATATCCATGTTTTATATATGAACTAGAACCTTACAGGTAGTAAGTTAGCTTAGAAATTACAGTTAGTAACTCATTGAGGTGAACTATAAACACAAGTTCATCAGATGCCACAGACTTCAAGTCATTGTTCTTTAGCCACATGTGCAAAATGGAATCTTCTCTGAAGAGAAAAGAAAGAAAGAAAGAAAGAAAGAAAGAAAGAAAGAAAGAAAGAAAGAAAGAAAGAGAAACTCATGCCTATCAAATTCATTAAGTTGGGCTTGGAAATCTGATTCCTGGATTAAATATATATATATATATATATATATTCTATTGGTAATTCTGTTGCACATTTTAGTTGGAGCCCTCAGATTATACTTAGTCTTACAAAGTATAAACTTCCTAGCAGTAGAGTCTAAATGCAGGTATGTGATCCACCTTTATTTTTTTTCCCATTGAAATATGGCAGATCAAGGTTTCTCCATGCCCTGAGTGACAAGTTATTAAGAGCAACTGGTTTAATTACTAAACCCTATTGTAGGATATTAGATAGAGTATGTCAACATGCCAATGCTAAAGAAATATACTATAGGAAGTAAAGGGAAAGTAAAAACTGAAAAACACAATTGGCTTTACAAAAATTTTTCAAAGTACTCAGTTTTATCCATTTCAATGTGTCAGCTGATATTCAAATATAATTTGTTTCTCCATGTATATAAGCAATTCTCTAGGATCAAAAAACTCAAATCATTGAAACATATTTTTTATCAAGGAAATATTGGGTTATTTAAAAATTTTTAATTTAAATTATACTTACTATAGAATTATTTTTTTTAATTTTTTTAATGTTTATTTATTTTTGAGAGAGAGACAGAGCACAAGCAGGGGAGAGGCAGAGAGAGAGGGAGACACAGAATCCTAAGCAGGCTCCAGGCTCTGAGCTGTCAGCACAGAGCCCGATGCGGGGCTCGAACTCACGAACCGTGAGGTCATGACCTGAGCCAAAGTCAAATGCTCAACCGACTGAGCCACACAGGTGCCCCTAAATTATACTTACTATAGAATTATTTTTTTTTTAATTTTTTTAACGTTTATTTATTTTTGAGACAGAGACAGAGCATGAATGGGGGAGGGTCAGAGAGAGAGGGAGACACAGAATCTGAAACAGGCTCCAGGCTCTGACGCGGGGCTCGAACTCACGGACTGCGAGATCATGACCTGAGCCGAAGTCGGACACCCAACCGACTGAGCCACCCAGACGCCCCTCTATAGAATTATTTTTAACTGGCTCCTCTTGTTAAAGGAGAATCCTTTTAATTATCATTGTGACTTCTTAAAAGTTAATTATTTAGCCAAATCATGTAATCAAATCCATCCTTAATCCTTAATAAACAAAAATATAGCAAGTAAAACCACAATGTGAAGTACTATAATGCACTGGTTAAGAGAACTGAAACCACGTGTTTGGACTGGAATCCCGGTTCTGCCTGTGCTGGCTGTGTCATCCTTGGCAGGTCACTTCTCCGTGTCTCAGTTTCCCTATCAATAGAATGTAAATAATAACCATAATGCTTACTTAATTAGATTATTATGAGGATTATATAAAATTAAAATAGAGGTGTGCTGTGTCAGCTGTGCTGACAGCTCAGAGCCTGGAGCCTGCTTTAGATTCTGTGTCTCCCTCTCTCTCTGCCCCTCCCCCAGTCTCTCTCTCTCTCTGTCTCTCTCTCTCTCTCTCTCTCTCTCTCAAAAATAAGTAAACATTAAAAATTTTTAATAAAATAAAATTAAAATATATAAAACAGAATAGTGCCTACTACATAGTAAGCACTACACTCATATTTACCATTATCATTGTTCTCTTATTTTCAGTTTTAAAAATCCAATTTCCAATGAAAAAGTATGGACTTTTAGAGTTGGGATGAGTCCCTTTACAAGAAGGAAATGAAAGCCTAAGTCACTTGCCAAAGCCAGTTACAAAGCACAGTCAAAACTAGTATATGGCATGCTGAAGAGACCAAGGCAGCTGTTTCATAGCGAGGACATTCTTTACCAGTGACTATAATCTGGGAGTTTTAAAAAGGAGAAACATCAAATGACTCATTTTAAATCTTTTTCAAAAAAGTATCTTATGAGTAGCTTTGCATTGTAATTAAATTTAACAGAAAGCAAACCATACCGAGAAAATGTTTAACTGAAATTATGTCATGTGTTCAAACTACTGATTTATACTTTCTTTGCAGAAAACAATTGGCCTATAAAAAAGATAGTATCTCCTTCCAATATGTACCCTAGATAACGCTGTACTGAGCTAATCTTTGTTTTGCAACTACAAGTTGACAAATTACACAAGGAAAATACTGAAGCATGACAAAAGTCAGAGCGTCAACTCATACTCCAGGTATCCTTTAATTATCCCCATTAGGAAATATGGAGCATTTCTCAAAGGAAATAATAAACCTTTTCTTAATATAATCTCAAGGACCAAAATTACTGCTACCTTATATAACAATTTGAAAATGTGTAACATTCTGGTTTAAGGACCATATATTTTTTTAAGGGAAAGAGGCCTTTTATTTTTTTAATTTTTGTCATTTTTTTTTTTTCAAGTAAGCTCTATGCCCACTATGGGCCTTGAACTCATGACTCTGAGATCACGAGTCTCATGTACTGAGCCAGCCAGGCAACCCAAGTACCATATTTTTTTATAGAAAGCTTTTGAAAACTTCACAGACTTCATCAACAGCTTTGCATAAATAAATAACACTATGACAGGGAACCAAACACCATCTTTATCGGGGTCTTAGAGAACAAGATATTATGGGAAGATATAAGAGAAAATGCTAAGGTCACTTCCTTCAAGTAGCACAACACTTTTGGTGGAAGGCACAAATATAAACAAGAAGATGATTTATAATTATCTATAAGATATATATAAAAGGAAGTTAGCACATAATATTATAACCCCAAACCAAAAAGGAGGAAAAGCCAATGTACAGCTGCAGACATTAAAAGTGCTACACTGAACATTTTCTGGAGCATATGATTTTGCAAATGAGAGAGCAATTTCAATTCAGGCTCATACGGAAGTTACACTTCACCACCAAAGGGAATAGTGGGGCAGGAAGGAGGGTATAAGCCAAGAAGCTGACGGAGAGACATTTGGGCACGGAACAGACCTTTGGCCCTTCATGAATGAAAGGAAAGGCTGTTGTTCATGAATGATAGGAAAGGCCATTGTTGAGAGCAATCTGCCTAAATGCATTGATGGAGCTGAATTGAATCTGAACTTCAAATCTTTGACATAGACTCTGACACAAGTGGTCTAGGTTTGAATCCTGCCGCCGCCACATATTAGCAATGTCATCTTGGGCAAATTACATTATCTCCCTCTATCTTTTCATCATTACAAAATGTGGATGATAATAATAGTAGCGAAATGTGGCAGTCATGAGGGGTAAATGAAATACTTTAGGCAACACGCTTGAGATAAGGCATGCTGCTTGGCACATACTCGTATGTTGGCCATTTATTATTATTTCTCTAATTATTCGAGTAGAGCACATCAAAATAATAGGAAACATCTTTCTACAGATGAAGAGAAGAGACATTTCCCTTAGTCACATCTGGCCAGAAGATATGACTAATGAGAGACTGAAATTCAATATCAGAACCCCAGAGAGTTATAAGCGTACACACACTGCACATATTGTGTGCACACACACTTGTGCTCTTTGCTGAGGTTTACAGCGTAACAAACCACAACCAAATACAGAACATAAATATCCCAAGCCAATTCGTCGAAGAGACGCTTAGCCACTCTCATATCAATGTTCCACGGGCATCTCAGACTTACTGTATCCAAAACCAAACTTCCACTCTTTTGATCCTCCTCTCTTATTTCTCCATAATTTCTACTAACTGTTACCACAACTTCTGCTCCTCTGTCAGTCTACCTTGAAGTCAATCTGCCATCAAGTCTCGTCACTTTTCATTTTAATCCAACCTTCAATTCTGTCCACTTTGCTGAAATTCCACAGCCGCTCTTACCTCTGTCCTTTCTCCTGACTGGTTGTATCTAAGGAGCTGCAGCTAAGTAACTCCCTGTATCTACATTCGCCTTCTCTCTGCTACAAGAGTGTGCCTTCTAAATGCATAGTTGAAACATGTCCCTACCTTGGTTAAGATCCAAGTAACTTTTCATTTCTTTCAGAAGAAAATCCAAGGTCTATAGAACAGTTTATAATTCATACAGTGACCCTTCTTATAAATTCAATCTCTCCTCTTTTTACCCCTTGTACCCAAATCTCTCCAATGCACTGAACTATTTTTCATCTCATGTGGTTCTTTTGTTTAGCTAGCTCTGATAGCTCTTCCTCTTGGATCATGCCCTCCTTCTCTAAAAGTCTGGGACAGGTATCCCTTCTGTGGTTTGTGCTATGGATTCAGCTTATATCTCCCTTCCTATGTTTATATCCCATCACTGTATCCGTATGTTTAATGAGTCTCCCATAAGACCAGAAGTTAGGAATGTTGTCACTGTTCATTGGTATATTCCTAACACCTGGTCCAGTGCCAACCACACAGAAATAGAAAATGAGTATTAATGGGATTGAACTTTATAAAGTTCTCATGGTACTGGTTTGTTAAGTTTTCAATTAATCTTCCTATTATCTTTTCTTTAAACTCCATATTGCCATAAATGCATACAGTAATGGGAAGGCCAACTGTAATCAGGGTTCTGGTACACATTGTGGGTATAAGGCCGTAGAACTACCACTTATAGCCTTACACTGCCTAGACATATTTCAGTCTGCTTCTGAGCTATGGGTTACCCAAAGGCAAAACTGAGTATGTCTCAAGAGGATATGTCATTGATCAGGAATAACTTTAGCCACTTTTCCAAAAGCAGAGATTTGGGGGCGGGGGGAAAGTGGTAACAGTAATTAAGTAAATAATGGTATAATGAAATGTTTGATTCTATATCAAAATGGAACCACTTAGTTTTCCAAAGACCACCATTATGACAAATTAAAACCACATATCTTGAAAATATATATGAAAAGAATAAACATATATGTAAGAAAAAAAATGAGAATCAGGTATTTTGGTGTGATAAACTACATTTTGAAATCATGCAATGCCTGGCATGGGATAACAAAGCAAACCAAAATATGACCTCTGTTTGCACATATAATGACTATTGTTTGCATATATAATAACTATTCTTCATGAGATGAAGAAATAGAGAATAGCAATGCAAAATATTATACTATGATATTTTTAGTTTCCTTCCTTTAAAAAAAAGTGTTAAATAATCCAAATCAACCATAATTTTTGAGATATATATGTTAGTTTCATCACATTTCATATATGGAATTTAGTATAAAGAAGATATACATTATTTAGAAACATACCATAAAATCTAGAGTATGAGTATAGAAGAATGCAGGATTTTTCAAGTACAGAATATAGTATATTACCATTTCAGTAACTGTTATAACGAAAAAAAACCCTCCCTTTTCTTCAGAAAAACATAAAAACTTACCTTTCTTAAATGGCTAATTAACAGGTACCACATACGGTATTTTTACTAAAGTACCAAATAAGCATGTTAGAACAGATGCACAAAATACATAAAATTACTAGGTAGTATGTATAGATACTATCAAAAGTTTTGATTGACTCATACTTTATTTACTCTGCATTTAGTTACCAAAGCCACAAGCTTAATAGTTCTGTTTATAAAAACAAAGTTAGGCAAGCTGAATGCTA
Source organism: Panthera leo (assembly GCF_018350215.1). Taxonomy (NCBI): domain Eukaryota; kingdom Metazoa; phylum Chordata; class Mammalia; order Carnivora; family Felidae; genus Panthera; species Panthera leo. The sequence continues at coordinate 31,958,501 of NC_056687.1, forward strand.
AGAACAAATATATGTGAACTCATTTTTAACTTGTGGATGCATGCATGCACACACATCTTTTTATTATCAGCATGCTCGCAAATTAAAATTGTTACCACATGCTAAGTAAACTTTTTCAGATGTTCAACAAAGGAGATCAAAAGAGATTTCATCATATATTTTTAGATCTCTGACCAGTCAAACATATAGGAACACAGACATGTCAAAACATCAAGTAATCCAAAGGTAAAACAATTTGGAAATTTTTGGTTCAATGCAACTTATGAAGAGTAGTTTCGTGTACTTTCATACTTTCCTTACTGACGTCTTACAGGTGAAGCTATTCATGGAAACTTCTTTAGTAGTTATATGCAGATAAGACTTGAGTAGGGACCAAGATGAAGACTAGAACATAGATAAGCTGGGAAGAGAGAATAAGCTTTTCAGGCAGCTAGAAAATCACAAAACAAAGCAAGCAGGTGGAAGGAAATGTGTTCTGTTAGAGGCCATGAGAAAACCAGCTTGAATGATCTGATAGTGTACTTATGAGAGTGACAGATTGGTAGATTAGTATCATATAGTGAGGTCTAATGACTATCCCAAAAATTCTTCTCTTTGCCTATGACAAATTCTCATAACTTTTGTTAAACTGTAAGTAAGAGAAATATAATGGGTGTGCAGGATTCATTCTTTAGTGGCTTAAAAAAAATCAAATCAATCTTACTATTTCTTCCATCCTTACCTGAAATATTCAATGCAGTGACTGGTTTTGGTCTGCTTCTATATCCAAACCTATTTTCTACTCTGATTTTAGAAACTGAGTTATTTTACCCTACCAATTTTGAATCTTTGTATTGTGTCTCTGCCTGGTACACAAGTTCTGGTCTTCCTTTCTCTAATCTTCTGGATTTCTCCCACCCTCAGCATTCACGATTGGATTACCGTTTTCTGAACTCAAACTTCTCTTGAGCTAATCCTTAATGTGTCTAGACCTCTACCTACTGCACTACATCAGACTCTCCTGATACTATGCACTGCTTCCTTTTTGACACAACTTTGAGTCACTCATTCAGACTCAATCTTATTTTCTGCTCAAGGATTCACTCTTATCATATTTTCCCCTGATGAACATATCTCGGTTGTGAGCCATCATCACTCTAACTTGACAAGTAGTGGCACCAACTCACTCAAATCCTCTCTTGAAGTATCTCATCAAACACTGTCTCCTCTTTTGTAATTGGTTCTGAAGTAGGAACTCTGGACAGATGTTTTGCTAACAGAAGTGTGTTGTTGATGTTCCAAAAGGATTCTATAGTCGCATTCCTAACAGCTGGCATTAACAGTTCTCATTTATCCTCACGCTGAAGGGTATCTTGTTTATTTTTCTATTCAAATACATGGTAAACTCTTGCAATATTTCTATGACAAACTATAGAAAGCAACCCAGAGACAAATAACAACAACAAAAAGATAGCCAAGTCATTTAGCGAGATTTGTTCAGTGGCAAGCAATGATAATCACAATCATTTTGGATCCCCTATTAAAGTATTAAAAGATATTTGCTTAAATATAAACTGGAAGAAAGGTAGTAAATAATTTTAATGGCTATGCTTAGGAAACTTAATTTGCAATGAAGTTGCCATCAAAAGGGGTCCACAAAAGTCATTAACTATCCATCTCAGAATAAGATGACTTACGTTCATCCGCTATACCAAAATAATACTATCTCATGTAAAGATGATAACGAAGGTTTTTAAAGAATGAAGTCAATCTGGAAATTACAAGTTGAGAGGACTCTAAGCAAGGAAATATGAAATAGTTCATGAACAGAATGGACATTGATTGTGTTAATCTGCATGCTTCATCACAGACTGAATGCCACGCCATTTCAGGTAGATGAACATACAGTGTATTCTTTTACTCAGTTTACTCATTATTTTACTCCGTTACACAAACTTAGAGCACTCACTATTGTGAGACATGGTATGGCCAATGATAAACAATTCACATAAGGCTTCAGGTGCATAAACTGTAGATCCAGAAGTTATTATTAAAGGCAGTTGGGGATTCTTCTAGTCTATTTGTCAAAAAGATCATTGCTATTATTTCCATGGAAAGAATTCTGGATAGCATAAATTAGAGCTTAACATTTCTTTTGTTATCACTGAAAAGTTTTTCAGGACATATTTGATTATGAAAGGGTTTTCTAACTCTCTGAGATTAAAATGGAGGCTATTCTGTTCATCTTTTTAATCTTAAACCTATCACTACTCAATGTTTCAGTATACAAAAATTTATAGCAAAATATTCAAATATCAAATATCTAAAATTGCAACACTCTTTTCTATGAATTTTCTTTATAATTGTATTCTAATTCTGATACTAACAAGGCATATAGCAAAATAAAAATGCTATATTTGAGAATTAGTTATTTAAACAGAAAAAAATCCTGTAAATGTGCTATATAATATGTAAATGCAAAACAAGTGGCCAGTTGTAGACAATTAGATAAACCTAGAAGTAATTTAGGTGTTGTAAATATAATAAGGGCTACTTTCTACAAGTGTGCTTAACAAACGAGTGCGTTAACTAATTTGTATTTCTCCATATAAATATAATGAGTGAGAATGAAACTCGTTTGAAAATGAAATGCTGCTATCAGACAAAAGGCTAGTATCCAAAACGTATAAAGAACTCACCAAACTCCACACCCAAAAAACAAATAATCCAGTGAAGAAATAGGCAGAAGACATGAATAGACACTTCTCTAAAGAAGGCATCCAGATGGCCAAACAGGCATATGAAAAGATGCTCAACGTCACTCCTCATCAGGGAAATACAAATCAAAACCACACTGAGATATCATCTCACACCAGTCAGAATGGCTAAAATGAACAAACCAGGAGACTATAGATGCTGGAGAGGATGTGGAGAAATGGGAACCCTTATGCATTGTTGATGGGAATGCAAACTGGGACAGCTGCTCTGAAAAACAGTGTGGAGGTTCCTCAAAAAATTAACAATAGATCTACACTATGACCCAGCAATAGCACTGGTAGGAATTTACCCAAGGGATACAGGAATACTGATGCATAGGGGCACTTGTACTCCAATGTTATAGCAGCACTTTCAACAATAGCCAAGTTATGGAAAGAGCCTAAATGTCCATCAACTGACGAATGGATAAAGAAATTGTGGTTTATATACACAATGGAATACTACTTGGCAATGAGAAAGAATGAAATATGGCCTTTTGTAGCAACATGGATGGAACTGGAGAGTATTATGCTAAGTGAAATAAGTCATACAGAGAAAAGACAGATACCATATGTTTTCACTCTTATGTGGATCCTGAGAAACTTAACAGAAGACCATGGGGGAGGGGAAGGGGGAAAAGTTTCAGACAGGGAAGGAGGCAAACCATAGGAGACTCTTAAAAACAGAATAAACTGAGGGTTGATACACAGTGGGAGGAAGGGGAAAGTGGGTGATGGGCATTGAGGAGGGCATCTGTTGGGATGAGCACTGGGTGTTGTATGGAAACCAATCTGACAATACATTTCATGTTAAATAAATAAATAGTTTAAATGAAAAAAATGAAAATGAAATGCTGCTAAATAATTTAAGAACAGTGATATTCTGGAAACATTTGGGGGTGCATTTACAAGTGTGATATATACGACTTGACAAAAACAGGAAAAGGAAATGTTACCTGTGTATCTGTGACACTTTTTTTGGTATTTGATATCATTGCAGTAATCAATGTATTCACTTTTTAGTGTGATTATGTTAGATCACATTTAAAAGATATTTTCCCATGCTTATCTTTTTCCCTAAAGATGTACCATAAATGTCAAGTCCTTCCAAACAGAAGGTAGTTTTCTGGTCATTATTTCCATTACTTTGCCATTATGATCAGATGATTCAATGGACTAAGAAGTTATACTAGGAAAAGATTTTCATGAGAGGCAGTTTTACAAGCAGTAAGGGGTGTATCAGCTAGATTCAAAAGAATTTCTTTATTATATAAATTACCAAAGTACATTTTCCTTTATCCAACCCATTCTACTCTCTCTTTCTGAAGAGCATATGGTATATGGAAGAACATCCCTGCAGCGATACATTGTCATTTGCAATACTAGTTGAAAGAACAGAAATAAAAACCTTTTCAAAATACAACTATTCGAGTTAAGAAATAAGCACCAAGTATGCATCTAGGGCTTCAGGCCATGAAGAAGCATGTTGTAGAGTCCTTCCGAATCACTGCAAGGCAACACAGCACTGAAATATCTCTTTAGTAAATTACAGTGAGAATATTCCAAATATATTACTAAGATACATCAAAACAGTTGGATAGGTCATCGAATGATCGGGTACAAAACCAACCCCCTCCCCCCAAAAAAAACACTAGATCACAATCCAGAGATACAAGTATTTTTTTTTTTTTAATTAAACCTAGTTAGTTAATTGTTTAGATGTTTATTTATTTATTTTGAGACAGAGACAAAGCATGAGTGGGGGACGGGCAGAGAGAGCAAGAGAAAATCCTAAGCAAGCTGCATGCTGTTAATGCAGAGCCAGGCGTGGGGCTCCATCCCACTAATGGTGAGATCATGACCTGAGACAAAATCAAGAGTCAGTCAGCTTAACTGACTGAGCCACCCAGGTACTCCCTAGTTAGTTTTAATTTAACAATTAAGTGATATCAATCCTACAGAAGGCTTTTGTGGGAAGGATGCTATAAAAGGAACCTACGGACTATCACTATCAGCAGCAGCAGCCTTGTCATGATCATTGGCAGCAACAGCAGTAACAAACTATTTTACATTTTAAAGCATTCTGCAGAGTAGTTTCAAATTTATTCTTTTTATCCTTTAAAATTACAATGCCTCAATATACAATTATATATATATAATATTACAAATATATATATATATATATATATATATATATATATATATATATATATAATTTTGTAGGTATGAAAACTGAAGTGTAGAATAGGTATGTAAACATTTCACAATAACTTGACCAAGGAAACATAGCTAGTATGTATTCTCAATAAATACTGCCTGAAATAAAAGCTCTTTTTACTTCATATTAGGAGGTATTTATACTGCATCTATGTTGAAAAGAACAAGTAATATCTAATCTATGCACTCACCCAACTCTAATAGGGGAAAATACGCTATTGTAGAAAGAACAAGGGCTTGAGTCTCAGACATATCTAAAGTTCAAATTCCCACTTTCCACTTACTAGCTGTTTATCTTTGGTAAGCTAATCCATTTTCTTGACCTTAAATAGGGTTACTAAGAAAATTAAATGGGATACGTATAATAATGACTAGAACATACTATGCTCAAACACAAAAATGTTCATTCCTTTCTCTCCAAATGTTATAAATACTCCATACCATGTACTTGATGCTATGCCAAGGAGAACATTTTACATGGTCCCTGATCCTGAAGAAATTTTCATCATTGAGAAGAAAAAATTTTCAATAGAGAAAAATGATAGATTATCAAAATGGGATACCAATCACTCTTATTACAGAATGTCAGACCTAGAGAGAAAATAAAATGGTCGAGATTAGTCACTTTCCGCTAGTTATTTTCTGCTAATAATTCTAATTTCAGCTAGTAATCTTTTAATCTTTTTACACATTATTTTTAAGTATATTATATCTCCCTCCTTTTTGATAAATCCTCATGAAACACAAGAAATTCACAAAAATGTCCTCCTCTTTTTCCCCAGTAAGCTACGAAAGAGTTGCCATTGGCAACATAGAAACATAGGAATAGATCAGCCAATGGACTCAACTGTGGCTTAGGAAACTAGCAACAACAGAAAACTAAATGGGAATAAGGAGAAAAAAGGCTATTGGGTCTGTCTGATCAAGGAAAGTCTTAAGAGTGAACACCTCTTAAATGTTTATGTATATTTCAAAAGATCTTAAATTATACAGTGACACTATATTGCAGGGAGTACTGAAAAGATTTTTCTTCTCCATAAGCACCATATGTATCCAAATTCTGTGTGTCTCTTGGGTCATAAAGTATGGTTCTTTTTTTTTTTTTTTTTTTTTTTTTTTTAATTTACATCCAAATTGTTAGCATATAGTGCAACAATGATTTCAGGAGTAGATTCCTTAGTGTCCCTTACCCATGTAGCCCATGCCCCCTCCCACAACCCCTCTAGTAAGCCTCAGTTTGTTCTCCATATTTATGAGTCTGTTCTGTTTTGTCCCCTCCCTGTTTTTTATATTATTTTTGTTTCCCTTCCCTTATGTTCATCTATTTTGTCTCTTAAAGTCCTCATGAGTGAAGTCATATGATTTTTGTCTTTCTCTGACTAATTTCACTTAGCATAATACCCTCCAGTTCCATCCACATAGTTGCAAATGGCAAGATTTCATTCTTTTTGATTGCCGAGTAATACTCCACTGTATGTATGTATATATATATATATATATATATATATATATATATATATATATATATACACATACACACACCCCATCTTCTTTATCCATTCCTCCATCGATGGACATTTGGGCTCTTTCCATACTTTGGCTATTGTTGATAGTGCTGCTATAAACATGGGGTGCATGTGTCCCTTCAAAACAACATACCTGTATCCCATGGGTAAATGCCTAGTAGTGCAATTGCTGGGTCATAGGGTAGTTCTATTTTTAGTTTTTTGAGGAACCTCCATACTGTTTTCCAGAGTGGCTGCACTAGCTCGCATTCCCAATAAAGTATGGTTCTTTAAGATAACCCCAAATATTTGCATTTTCCTTCAAAGTCTATGTTCTTCAGATTTCATCCAAGCCAAAAAACAAATCCCCACTCACCAGCACTGTGAAATACTCTTCCAAAACTAATGATATTAATATGTATTTCCATATAAATGTTTACATTTCCATGTTGTAAATATGTTGGACTATTATTTGGAGACTTTTGTCTGTTTATCTGTCAAGATTTCTACTATTAATTCTACTCCAAATCTGAGAATTAATAGAAAGTAAATATTAAGCAAAGCTGATTTTTTCCCTCAAATACATAATAAATTTTACTCTTGTATTAAAAAGGAAGCTTTGCTAGTCTTATTGCTCAAATATTTTAGCTTAGGTTTCTTCTTTCTTCCACTAAAACATCTTCTGTGTATACAACATAATTAAGGAAAACCACAACAGTTGTTACTTGCCAGTGAGAATGTTTCAAAACCATTACTTCAAAGTGGCTTCCTTTCTTTTCCCCCCTTTTGGCAAAGGAATCTTTTATTAAACCCACCGCACTTCTCAATCATTCCCTAACCGCCCCCCCCCCCCCCCCCCCCCACTGCTTTTCACTCTGAACAAATCATGGTGAGGAAAAAAAATTCTGAGGATTTTTTTTTTTTTTTTTTTTTTTTTACATTGACAAACGGCCTGGAATCTAGCATTTGGATGGGAAACTGAGTATCTGTTCCTTGACTCAACTCACTGGAGCAAAAGCAAAAAGAGAAAACACTCAGGGTTTGGCAAAAAAAAAAAAACAAACAAAACTTTTCCTCTGGACGTCTTCCACTGGCTTGTGGCACAACTGTCGCACATCCATTAAGAGTTCCAACGTCTATTGGCTTGTTTCATCTGCTTCAGACATTTGTCTTTTAAGCACAGCACTTCTTGGGCTTGGGGGAGCTCCTAGAAGGTTCAGTTTCAAAAACCACTCTGGGTCACAAGAGCTCCTGCTCATTCCTTCATACAGCTTCCCATTTGTGCCTGTTTATTAAATGCCCTTTTCCAAGTAACTATTGCTTGTTGGAACTTTTACAGGATTCCTAGTGATTCACTGGAACTTCAAATGCTTGGACAGAATCGGTGTTGGTCCTATCCATTTTCCACCACTTGAAAGTCTGTCAGCCCAATCAACACATTCTCATTCATGCACTACTAGGGCTTTCTGTGGGAAAGTTTCCACCAAATTAAGAGAAATTTACAATTTATGTACATTGTTTCCTTTCCAAGTATTTACGCTTTTCAAATGTTGAGAAATATACTTGCCAGAAGATTTCTTGTGACTAATTTAGTGTCCTTCCCCCTTTTATTTCTTAATGACACAAACCACATGAGAAAGTCACTCAGAAATGTGGAATTATAAATCTCTCCTCAGAGCATATATTTACTTACACATAAATGACTGTCTGTTAACCACATTTAAAACTACTTACATAATCCTCTGATCGACTTTTAATAAATAAACTATTTTTTCTAAATCTTTTTTTTTATGTTTTATTTATCTTTTCAGAGAGAGAATATGAGCAGGGGAGGGAAGGAAGGGTAGAGAGAGGGAGACAGAGGGTCAGAAGTGGACTCCACGCTGACAGCAGTGAGCCTGATGCAGAGCTCAAGAGCTCAAACTCACTAACCAAACTCACAGGAGATCATTACCTGACCTGAAGTTAGATGCTCACAATCAACTGAGCCACTCAGGCATCTCTTTTCTGACTCTGAACTTGGTCTTAAAATGTCCATTATTTGGTTGTTTTTACAATTACAAGAGTATCTAAATACACACATAGTTTAGTATTTGAGAATAAAATAAAAAAATTAATATTTATTTTTGTGAGAGAAAGAGAGTGTGATCGGGGGAGGGGCAGAGAGAGAGAGAAACGGAGAGAGAGAGAGAGAGAGAGAGAGAGAGAGAGACATACACAGAATCTGAAGCAGACTCCAGGCTCTGAGATGTCAGCACAGAGCCAAATGTGGGGCTCGAACCCACAAACGGCAAGACCACAACCTCAGCTGAAGTCAGAGGCTTAACTGACTGAGCCACTCAGGTGTCCCAAGAATAAAATAACAATAACAAAATAAATAATAGTTATTCTTATTAAGTAATAATAAATAATAAAATAATTTTAATAACAATCATTACAGCATCTTTTTTTTTTAGAATAGCTGACTAGGTCTTTGGAGAAAAATATACCAATAAGATGATAGTAAGTAAACTTTTATTGCTACCACTTATTATAATATTGTTAATAGACACTATTTTAAACCTAAATCTTGTGATCTCTGTATCTGGAAATACAGTTGACCTTTGGACAACACAGGGGTGAGGGTCGCCTATCCCCGGTACAGTCAAAAATCTGTAAATTCTTTCCCCAAAACTTAACTACTAAGAGTCTACTGTTGACTGGAAGCTTTACTGATAACATAAATGATTAAGTAACACATATCATGTATGTTTATGTACACTGTATTCTAAAGTAAGCTGAAGAAAAGAAAATGTTATTAAGAAAACCATATGGAAGAGAAAATACCTGTACTTTACTTATATTTTAAAAATCCACTTATAAGTGGATTTGCACAGTTCAAACCTACATTGTTAAGGGTTAACTATATACCCTAGAGATATAATAGATTTTGACTGACCAATCAAGAGATTATATCATAAATTAAAGAATAAAATGCATAATACATGCGGTATAGTGTAATCATACTTTATTTTAGCCAGCGGCATATTTGTTCTACAATTATAAGTATTATATAGCTTTATAATACTATATTTTTGAAGGACTTTTAGAAGAAATTAAAACAATAGTAATTTGCTATTTCTAGTTTTGGAGTTATCTATGGCTGACCTAACCCTAACCAACACAGCACCTGATTCAGACCAGAAGTATCAGTGGAGGTTTCATGGAAGGAAGTGGTGTCTAAACTGAGAACTGACAGGTGAAGGGAGAGGGTTGGGATAAGAGGTGGTAAAGGTGTCTGATGAGGAGGAAGCAGGGCATACAAAAGAGGACAGAGTATGGCCCTCTTCATAGTCGTACTAAAGAGTGTTTGGAAAAGGAGAGTTTGTGTAAGTGGGATGTAGGTTTCAAGAGATGAAAAGTGTAGATACAAACGAGGACAGATCAAGTAGGACCTAAAAGACAACTATTAGGAGTCTGGACTTCATATTTTAGGAATTGAAAAGCCTCTGAAATTTTTACTCTGTTTTGTTTTGAGCAGGGGGAGAGGTGGTCACATAACCAGATTTGCATTACAGAAAGTTTATTTTGGCAGAAGAGATCTAGAAATCTGCTCCAACGACATTTATATATTTGTATGTTAAAACTTGTGAAAGCCCACAGCAGAGGATGAGTTTAAACACTTTATACTAAAAGATATGAATTTGATATTATAAATCTCTGTATAATGCTATCTTTTATTTAGCCATTTACACAGCCATGAGTTCTAAGATGGTATTTGTAGTAGTGTTACAGATGAAAATAATATTAATTGCTAATTTATATGGTGCTTTATAGTTACTAAGGTCTTATACATACTCAGTGACTTAAATCTTCTAGAAAAAGACAATGAAATTTTCTACTACCTAGGTCTATGTAGAAAGATTTAAAAAAAATAATCCTTTAATCAGGAAATTAATAGGACATTGTATTTGTTTTCCAAGAGTTTCTCACAGAGCAGTGCATTTGAGGGAATGTACAAACAGTGGTAGGGTCAAGAATTCTGGAATGTACAGGAGAAAAAAGAAATTCTATTCATGTGTCTATTTTTCTCTTAAGAAAATACTATTTTACAGTTTAAACAATTTCATAAGGAAACCAAATGACATTCTACCTATTTTGAACTTTCAGTGCTTTTTATAACCTAAGGTATTTCCCAAAGAAACTCAAAAGCTGTATATGATGAGGAATAATACAGGAACTGGCTTTCAGAGCAAAAGGAATTTCCCTCCCATAGACAAAGTGAGGTTTTGTTATTTCTTTCCCCTTTCAGTGCACAATGTTGCCGTATTTCATTGACACTAAAGTGCCGTCAACTGTGAGGCTTACCCTGACTGTAGAGCTATTAAATGTGGATAAAAGGGATGCTGTTACAAACAACTGAGAACTTCCAAGTGACAGAAAAGGTGGAATGACCAGGGGACTGTCTTACATGCCTGTCAGAACCAAAACAAGGATGGAGAGTTTGTTGTATACAAATAAAAGCTTATGAGGACATAGGGTTACATCCTTGTAAGCTCTAATTAAAAAAAAAAAAAAAATTAATGTTTATTTATTTTTGAGAGACAGAGAACGAGCAGGGGAGGAACAGAGAGGGAGACACAGAATCTGAAGCAGGCTCCAGACTCTGAGCTGTCAGTACAGAGCCCGACATGGGGCTCGAATCCCCAAACCATGAGATCATGACCTGAGCCAAAGTCAGTTGCTTAACCGACTGAGCCACCCAGACACCCCTTGTAAGCTCTAATTTAAACATTTATATGCACACATACAGTATATGCACTCCTGCATGTGCATGTGTGTTTGTGCATGTGCATGTGTATGTGTGTTTGTGTGTGTGTTTGTGGACTGAAGTTCCAAGGGAAAAAAATTAAGGAAGGAAGAAGAAAAAGAATAGGGCACTGAATAGCTGGCATGCCATACTACAAAATGAAAATGATCTGTGGTATTCTTATCAGAATGAATACCTAACAAACATTTACTAAAGCCTTGTAAACACATTAACAAGACTTGCCATTACAGTTCAGTCATGTAACAGTGACAGAACAGCATTGAATACTGATGATTTCATGGTGTAGAACCTAAAACTTGTCCATTTTCCTCATGAGAGTTTTATGAGAATTTATTAAATAAGTAAAATAAGATAAACACATTATAACAAGAATGAGGCAATCTGTTGTACAAAATGATTTATTTCACGGACTATTATATGGTTTCTTCTTCACAAAAGTCAGAACTCTTTTTCCTGACCAATGAGTGGGTTGAAAACATCCAAAATTAATGCCGTAATATAAATTTTAAATATTATGTCTAGCTAAGGCCAACATCACTAAAATAATGATGGGTAAAAATACAGTACAAAGATATTTAAATAAAATTGTAATAATAAGCAAAGCAGAGAAATTCAAATGCCATAGCCTCAACCACTTTAAATATATATATTTTTAAAAATCCCTATGTTCAAAACTAGTTCCATAATTCAGTGCTCATGTTACAAGCAACTGTCCCAGGTTGGAGAGAGATGCAGGAAAATTTGGACCTAAAAATGTAAGACATATGGTCTTGATTGCCTTTCGCAGCTACGTTAAGAGTTCAGTGTAAAGAAAAGCTTTCCAAACGCCAGCTTGCAAACTAGGTTTTTATGTGAAACTCTAATAAAACAGCAGCAGATGTTTCTATGCTATTAATTTGTTTGGGACATTTTTGGCTGCCTCATTCCAAATCAACTGTTATTCCTGTCCAACAACTACAGCATTCATTTCTTTTTTACACATGGAGAAAGGGAGAAAGGAAGCTTTTCCTTTGGAATGGATACTGTACCAATTGCCTGTATTCATGGGAATAGTGAATGCCAGCAGTTTGTGCTTTTTTTTTTTTTTTCTTTTTCTTTCTTTTTCTGAATGCCCTTAGAAACTGATAAGCGATGCATTTTTACTACAGGAGGTGGGGTAGGAATCATCTGGTTAAGGAATCACTGAAGTAAAAATGAAGGAAATATACCACTGGTGGTTAAATATGTTTTGAGTAACACAGCACAGAATTTATTTTTAAAACTAATGAAACAAATCTAGATTTTTCTAAACCTGTTTATATGGATGTAGATGATTGATAGTTATTCTAGTGCTAGTGCTAATTTACATGACAAAAAGATGATCTCCTTATAAATTTTCACAGTATCAGTTAATTCACTCACTGTCTTTCCCCCTCTCCCAATCTTATAATCCATTCTTGCTACTCTAAAGATTTTAGGGAGATCACCTTCTTTGGATGTAAATATATCTCTTGTTGATTCTATTACAATACTGAACATGTTTTACCTTCAGAAAGAAAATAAAGGAGATTTTTAAAAATTAAAGGCTTTCTTTCATTTAGTCATTTTCCCATTTATATATTAATCAATCTTTCCCAGCATAGGTGACAGAAAACAACACATCCAGCTGATTCTTTCCAGTGAGGCCAAAATGTGTTCCCTCGTAAACAGTATTCTTCTGTAACTGGGCAGTTTGCTTTATAAGAAATTACACTTTCTGGCTGGTAATACTGAGAATTTGCTTTTAAGGATCATTCTCAGTCCATACAGGTTATTAATATCTTTCAAGATTATATAGAAATCTTTAATGGGATTCAAATGGAAGCCCTAAAGCCTATTACTCTATAAAATTACTCAGGCTTCTGACTAAAGTGCCAAAATTATTTGGATTTCAGTTTTGTTTCTAAAACAAACGTAATAAAGTATCATTAACAAATTCAACTAAAGTTGGTTCAAGTTCAAAAAGTCTGCACATTCTAGTGTAATTAGAGACAAGAAAGTCTTAAAGCCCTAATGGAATTTTCTATAAATCTACCCTTAATTGGAAAACATTTGCTACTTGGAAGTCTTTCCATGATACAAGAGTCAAGGAACAAAGCAAAGTACCTTATAAGATTCTTTCTCTGTATATATCTACTCTGATCTTTTGACATTGTAGCTGCTTTTGCAGGCCTCAGGAAACTGCTAAATCTTACAATATCTCTCAGTGGTCCTGGGAATAGAAACCACGCTCTTGTTTGATGAACACCTTCATGACCTGATTCCTCTCGCACTCACCTCTCCACTTCATCCACTGCCGCTCATGACCTCCTCTGCCATTCTGTATTCCAGGCGGACTGAACTCATTTCACTTCCTAGTTACTCGCTCTCTAACCACTGTTTAGAAGCTACTATATATTCTTTCGGCCTCAAATTAGACCTTTTTTGTTCGCCTACAAATTTTTTTCCTAATCCTTCATGCCCACAGCATCAACCCCCCCCCCCCCCCCCCCATAACTGCCTCTTCAATGTAACGTAGAAAGAATCGCACTTGCTGGGCTGACATAGAACACAGCTCTTAACTCTGTGAGAGCAAACATACTGCATTTGTCAATCTCACCCAAGTTTCTCCACAGGAGGAACTCTTTAACGTTACCGTGAAATCTTCTTTTCCTAGCAAGGGCCTCCAATTTTAGAAGCCATGTGATAATATCCTTGGAACTGAACACTCTCTAGTATCTCTAAAATACCAGCACACGTCTTGTTAGGGGGAGGCCTTGTATCTCAACTTCTTGATTCTGAGGATTCTGCTAGAGCAATAACGGGTTTCTAAACTTCTAAATGGGTTTCTAAACTTTCTAAACTTGTCCCAAGCTGAGACTCTTCCCTAAACCCTCTTCTAACCCTCGTACCATATCAATTTTCTTCCACACTTATCCAGGCCTCAAAATCTCTCCCATTTCCCCATCTCAGAGTAAAAGCCAAAATTGTTACAGTGGCCTACAAGACAGTCTATAGCATGTGCTCACCCCATTATCTTTTTCATTACTTTAAAAAAAATTTTTTTAATGATTATTTATTTTTGAGAGCGAGAGAGACAGAGTGTGAGTTGGGGAGGGGCAGAGAGAGAGACACACACACACAGAATCCGAAGCAGGCTCCAGGCTCTGAGCCTTTCAGCACAGAGCCCGACGCGGGGCTCTAACCCTTGAGCCATGAGATCATGACCTGAAGCAAAGTCGGATGCTAAACCGACTGAGCCACGCAGGTGCCCATCTGTTTTGCTTTTTTAAAATACATGCCTATCTTACTCACTTTGTCCCAGCCACACTGGGGTCTTAGCCATTCCTTAAATGCCTCAAGTGCATTTCCTCCCTTAGGATCTGGCAGTTCCTTTTCCCACTGCATGGATCCTAGATACACCCAAAGCTCCCTCCTTCAGCTCCTTCAAGATTCTCAGTCAGATGTCACTTACTCAGTGAAGTCTATCCTGGTTCCCGTATTTAAGACTGAATGAATATCCTCACACTTGGCATTCTGTAACCCCTCTTCCTATTTTATTTCAGACTTTCATCATTTAACAACCCATAGATTTTACTTATTATTTACTGTATTACCGCCCCCCCCCACCTTCTGCACTACAAACTCCATGACAGTGGGGATTTGAAACTATGTTTTGTGTTTTCCCCTCACTCCAGGCCTCAGCGTAGTGCCTGACCTCAAGGAGGTACTAAATTAATAATAATTAAATAGTATATGATAAATATACTAGAGTTGAACTACATGTTTTTATTTCTAAGCATGGCATCTATGCTAAAACAAACAAATTCTGAACCTAATTATTATTTTTAATTATGTTGCTGCAATTATTAACATGGTAGAATTTAAAAACTGATGAGAATAAAATAGTAAAACTTATAGCTAATGTCCTAAACTATTTTCCCTATTTTTGTAGTAAAAAAAAAAATTGATACAAGAGTTTAAGTAAAAATATTTTCTTTAGATTATAGAAAAACATAAACTATGAACTGTTCCAGAATCTTTAACAAAACTAAAGCACGTAGCTATTTTGTCAATCATTATATGACCTAGTCTTTGGAAAACTAAAACTATAATTTAAACACATTTCAAATAATTAGGAATAAAATAGTTTTTATTCCAAATTTTACTCATCTAGAAACTTTAAACACATGTGCACACACATACACACTCACACATGCACATATCACAATTTGATAACAAGATGGATATAGAAAGTCTCTAAAATCATAAAGTTTGAAATTCACATCATGACTGAGCTGAAAGCTCATGTTTGTAAATCTCCTGTCAAATTAAAGTCATTTCTTGATTTTGCTGGTTTTTATAAGGGACAAATATATGTATATAAAGATATAAATATGGATGTGTCTTTATTCACCTAGACCAAAAATGAATATATATGGACCTATTTTAAAGATAAAAACTAATAATATCCTGGACTCCCAGTTAATCAGATACTAGTTAAAGAGAATCTTCAAAAAGTTCCATCTAACCAAATACATTTTTGTCAACCACATTTAAAAATAAAGTTATGGGGGCGCCTGGGTGGCTTGGTCAGTTAAGCGTCCGACTTTGGCTCAGGCCATGATCTCACGGTCTGTGAGTTCGAGCCCCGCGTCGGGCTCTGTGCTGACAGCTCAGAGCCTGGAGCCCATTTCAAATTCTGTGTCTCCCTCTCTCTCTGCCCCTCCCCTGTTCATGCTCTGTCTCTCTCTGTCTCAAAAATAAATAAGCATTAAAAAAAATTTTTTTAAAATAAATAAAATTTAAAAAAATAAAGTTATGTATTATATGATGCACACCTGTGCCTTCAAGCTCAAGGTTACATAGTTTGTGAGTCACATATCTCATCCCAGGCAGTCTGACTCCAGAGCCCATTCTTAATCACTACTCTATACTGCCTCCCAAAAGCAGGGTCTAGGGCTATTTGTTCTCACCTCTTTTGCAGTAGTTATCGCTGATTGAATGTCCACTATAGGCTGGATCCAGAGAACAAAGATCCATTCATTCATTTATTTATTCATTTTTGAGGAAATTCTTTTCAAATCCTAGACCCACTAGCTCACCAAGCTGTTCACTTAAGTATGTGCTTTTTTTTTTTTTCCCCTTGGCAAATTATAACTGTGGTTTTCTGAGGCAAATATTTAAAATAGGGTGTAGGGTCCTTTGGATATAGCTATTCCACTACTGAGGGACCATTTTTACTCCGTATCAATGGATGGAAATGTGACTTTATGAGATTTTTGCCTTTGATTCTGATAACAGAAATAATTTCTAATACATTGAAATATTAAAAAAACCATGCCAAATTGCTAACAATCCAGAAATTCAAGGTTAGTTTCACATTAGACAATGTATATATGAATTCACTGCCCCCATCGATAAAGTGGGGAAACCACAGATGATATGCTCAACAGATCCATGAAAATCATTTCATACAACTCAAAACACACTCAAGAAAAAAAAACCTCAGAAAATTAAGAAGAGGGTATCTATTAACATTTCAGAGCAAATATATTTAATAAGGAAATATCAGAAGCAATCCATTTTGAATCAGGAATAAGACAAGGAAGTTTGGTACCAACATTCCCATTCACCATTCTCTTTCATTCTAGAGTTCTTAAAAAATTAGCAAATTTGTACACAAAATTCCAACCTCAACACTTTATAGTCATAGCTTTAATGACCAGAGTTCCTACCACCAAGTTTCCTAAGTAGAACCATGTTAACTGGAAACTGGTAATTGGAGGTAAAAAGATAAGAGTCTAGGGTGGACATCTAAGGCTTACAGGGGTGAGACTGTTTGCTGTTGAAATTTTCTTCAGATCACATCCCAAAGTCTTGAAAAATTCAGCACCGGAGAAAACAGTCCCCCATGGTTCAATCAAAATACAGCTAAGCAAACTGCACAAAACTTCAAACCAAAATTGCTTTAACAGCTACAGTTTACAGCCAGAACAGGTGAAGCGGGGTAAAAGAGTCCCAACTGTATCATGTTGAGTATTTTTCCCATTTCTTCTCCCTCACTAGTATAAGGAAAGTCCAAGTAAACCATCAGTAGAGGGCATTAGGCCAGGATGATTGTCCAAGGAGAGAGGGAATGTAAGTCCTTATTGAATCAGGGAAGCCTCAGGCTGTCAAGACTCTCAGCTGGCATGTGAATCACAGACTCCACCTTGGAGTTTAGGAGATAAGGAGTTTAGGATCCCAGGGTGTGGGGCAGAGCCAACCCACATTCCAAAGTCCCACAACCAGATGCTCCTAGGACTGCATCATTCATACACTGCACCACTAGGTGCATGGCAAGGGCCTGTGGCTCATGAGTAGTGGTTGGCGTGACCTTGGCCCTAACCTAGTGGACACAGGAGCAGTCAGTGCCTTGGATGCTCAAAGTGGCAGTGACAGATCTTAAGTACCCAAGGCCACTTTGAAGCCCTCCTGTCTCGAGCCCACAAATTCTGCTTGGAATTATGGCAGCTGGCCCTGAGAGTGAATGAGCTGGAGCATTTATGTACATGTTTCCTGACCATGTGGGTTTTGGTTTTCATGAAGGGTCTGCTCAACTCTTTTACACACTTTATTATTGGGCTATTTATGCCCCAGCCCCTCACATGGGACACTTTAATACATACTGGATGCTAATCCTTTACCACATGTGCTATGAAGATCTCTTGATTGCTGTCATATTTTTTTACTATGTCTTTTTGATGCATCAAAGATCTTAATTTTAATGTCAAACTTAGTGACATTTTTCCTCATATATTCTTTATCTTTACCCCAAAGTCATAAAGATTCACTCTTATTTTATATATTTATAGTTTTTCTTTTCACGTTTAGGACTTTAATCTATCTGAAACTATCTATCTTTAATCCATCTGAAAATCTATCTGAAATCTGTCTTTGTTGAATGTGGAGTAAGTATCTTCCTTTTTTTTTTTTTTCCTTTCTTTTCCCTATTGAGCACCCATTGTGCCAGCACTTTTACTGAAAAGATCATCTTTTCTTCCCAATCTGTAATATCGGCTCTGCCATAAATCAAGTTTGATTTGTCCTGAGTCTTATTCTGGGCTCTCCATTCTGCTCCTTGATCTGTCTGTCCAGCACCAGACCAATCTTCATTACTATCCTATTATAGTGTTTATATCTGACAAGGCAAGGCCTCCCACCTAATTCTTATTCTTAGACTCACCTTGGTTATTTTTGGTTTCTTACCCTTATATTAAAATTTTATATCAACTTGTAAGCCCCACCCACATACACACATGCATGCATCCATTGAGATATTTACTCAAATTGAAAAGAAATAAACAAAATAGAATCCTTATTCTCAATGAGGGAAAATGATTCCCAGCTAAGATCCACTATAGCTATTTGTTGCCTAATGGGATGGAATTTTTACAACTTTTGGATTCAGTCCATCCTTCCATCTCTATAAACAGGTCTTTATAACGCACCCAGATCGCTGGAACAGAACTGAAAGAGTGCAATCTACTGAAAACATAAAGTGATCCAATCTGAAAGCTAAAAGATTTCATAGTTAGCCTGCGCTCAGCAATTTCCTTATGTTCTACCAAGATGGGCCTACTCATGTATTATTTTAGTGTACATATGCACGATTAGAGGCAAACCCCTTTAAGGCAGAGAACAACCTGTTCACACCAATGAAAGTCTTCAGTACTTTAGCACTGTTGTGTTTGATGCTTTTTAATTTTCTCAGTATTTATGTAGGTCATGCCTAGCCAAAAATTAAGGATTTTCTGTTTAATCATTCATGTTTACAATAATTCTACAAGATGGATGCTATTATCTCCACTATAAAGCTACAGAAACTGAACCTTAGAGAAGTTAAATAACTTACCCAAGCAATTTGCCCCCCAAAAATGGCAGGGCCTGGATTGAAACACAAGTTTTTCTAACTTTAAAATATGTTAAATAAATGTTTGTTATATGTGTGAAAATGGTAATAGAACTCAGATTTGGAAGAGACCACTGTGGATGCACTATAAGTGATTAAAGATGTATGATATTAATTGACTTTTTACCTACTGAAATCATTCCTTGTTGATAGGTGGAGTCTACACCAGACCTTGTGATCCCTACTCTGGAATGATTCCATTCAGCTGTGGCTACATCTATGCATTGTTTGTCTTGCCAAGAACCTCAGTTAGTCCGGAGAGCTTCACATACTGGTCTATAACTATAATAAAATTGCTACAAATAACTGCCGAACAGACTGTCTCTTGTATCATTCAAACCAGAAGTTCAGTGGCAACATGCCACATCAACTTTCTGATTTGATAGCTCTAAAATTTGCTCTAGTATCCTTTATTTTTTGAAAATATAAAAAATATGGTCTCTCTCTTTCATATACATACTTACATATAATCTAAATTTCTGACCTTTAACTAAAATATGATTTTAATTATAGTGAAACTTCACCTATCTGGCTCACTAAGAAAATAATTCTTAATAATAAGAATTAAGAAAATGATTCAGGCTGGTTAGCTAGTTCATCCCCTCTGACTTTTTTTTTTTTTTTTTTTTTTTGTACAAGTTATATGGAACATAACTTAGTTTTTAAATCTGTAAATGTCAATTAATATATAGTGGAAATTTCAAGTCATATGGAAGTACAGATGACTGCTTATGTCTGCATTTTATGGAATTTCTGTTTAACTCTATTACATTCCATTTGTAAAGTCATTTTACCTGCTCAGATGTGCCTATTCTTAAAATTTCATTATTTTCTCTCAATTGGTAGCTTTTCACATGTAATAGGTTTTAGATACTAGACTACAATCTAGTTAATATTGTTTATGAATTGTCAACAGATTCTTAATAATAAGATGCCCCACCCTGTCTTCCTTAGCTCCCATGATAGCATATAATGAGTACTTGGATTTGGCCCAGAGAAGTGAGTTTGCAGGGTAATTAAATTAAATTAAATTAAATTCAACATAATTCAATTCCTTTCAACAAACTTTTGCAGACATCTGTGGCTAGTACAATACTCCAGGAATCTAGGTCCATGTCCTTTGCTCCAGAAGCAGATCCTGAGACAAGTTTTCAAGTGTCATCATGTTTAGGTGAGTGGGGAATTCAGACAAAGAAAGAAACAAAGACAATACAATGTGTTTTCAAGAGTAGATACAGTGTCACTGTAGACAACAGATCAGTCCCTCTGGGGCCCTCCAGGACATTATATGCCAGGATGCTCAGAGTTATTCTACCAGAGAAGAAAGGAAGCTGAGTATTATTATGCATCAAATCCCATCTAAGGAAACAAATGTCTAGCATTAGTTGTGAGCCACTTGTGGATGTGCTAAATTCAAACAGTTTCAGGATACCTACATGCACAGCCCAAGCATGGGGTCAGAGAAAGAGTCACAGATATTTACATAAGGAAGCCCTGGGCATCTACAGAAGCAGTGAGTATAAAGGTGATGTGGGTGGTGAACCAGTAGCATCCACTACAATATCCTTAAACTGCATGAAAAGAAAAATCCAGAGATTCTGTTTCTCTATTCTTGGTTCTGTTGTTTGTGCCCAGTTGCCTTGAATCAACCAAATATTCTTTGAAGATCTTTTAAACTCAAAATCTATATTGGCAGCTGTGGGAAAAACAAAGATACAAAGACATAGTTCCTGAACACCCAATGGTAGTCAGCTTTCATTCTATAATGTGGCAGAAAAGTTCTATTCACAATTCCTAAACTCAAAGAAACTTAGACTTAATTTTCCTAATGTTTATTTATTTTGAGACAGAGGGAGAGGGGGGAGGAACAGAGAGAAACAGAGAGAGAGAATCCCAAGGAGGTTCCAAGCTCAGTGTAGAGCCCAACATGTGACTCAATCTCACAACTGTGAGATCACAACCTGAGCTGATAGCAAGAATTGATTGTATGCTTAACTGACTGAGCCACCCAGGCACCCCTAAACTTTAGATGCAAGAAAAAGACTACGGGCAGACTATATATTGTGTGTTCCACAATGCATATCGTGATACATATTCTCCCCTGAAGAATCAACATTCCCATGGGTTAAAATTCATGTCTGCCTTCCTCATTCTGGTCCAATTTAATAAGTCTGTCCGAAATTAAAAGGAAACCAGTGGAAAAGGGAACAAAAAGGAGGGGAGCTCAAATAGTTGCATATACTTGAAAGGAAAACATGTAAATATTTTCCAATGATTGAAAATTAATATTTACAAATTTAATAGAATATGCTTTGTTCATGTACAATAGTGCATTTGTTAACAGTGACATATTTATCTGGCCTTTCTTAGTCCTAGGAAAAAATTATGTCAATTTTCCTTCAGACGGCCTTCCTATTCTGTCACACAAATTATTTCATGAAACATGAATCCAAATGTTCTGTTCTTTTTCAATTTCCTTTCACCACAAATTCCAGAGTTCTGCACTTCATGGCTTTTCAGTAACAATTCAGTCTTTTTATTCTAATGGCAAAAACGCAATACTGCTGTCTTTAATCAAGCTACTTTTGACATGTCTTCAATTGTGAAGATTTAGCCTTTTGTGTTAAAGGGAAACTTTTAAAAATAATGACAATGATTTAAAATGATTTTTTGCCAATGTATTTTCAGGTCTTCAGATCCTCATTACTACATTTTCCCATCAGTTTCACAATCCTCATAAATACAGAAAACACCTCACTTTTAAAGATTTCTCACTGGACAAGTAAATATTTATAATATATAAATTATCTAGAAATTTAAGATAACTTACTACCCTATGTCTTTACTAATAAGTATAAGATGTAAGAGTAAAATAAAGAACAGAAAAAAATAAACAAATATCCTTAATAAGTAACTGAAGGCAAATAGGCTAACTCCAATAATTCGTTAACAAATTGTAAAGATCATCCATATATAATTAAGTGGCAGAAAGACTACTGTTCCTTTAAGTTGTCATCCAGGCAATAAAAACCTGCAAAAGGATATGGTCTGTACGGACCCTTCAGGTCTGGCCCTGCCTACATTTCCAGCCTCAGCTTACATCATTTCCCTCATTGTCTTTAAACACAAGCTCTTTCCTGCCTCCTGACTTGTAACCATCCATCTCGAATACTCTTATCTGCAGCTTCATCTGTCTAATCCATACTGGTCCTCTGCGTCTCAGATATGTGTAACCTCCCTGGAGATTCTTCCCCCTAACTACCAAGTTTAAAGTAGACCCCTACCAGCATTCCCTCTCAGAGCATTCCTTCTGTTCCGCATAAACTTTGTCACAATACTTGTGAGCATATGTGCCCATGTGAATCTTATTTATGGTAAGTATGGCTGTGAGACCAGGCAGCATTTCAAGGTCTTACACTATCCTGGACCCATCATTTATTTCACTTAGTGACTATCCAATTAAGATTAATCAATTAAGTAAGTGGATAGTAATTAACCTTTTTCAAAACTTTGGAAGAGAAATCTGCACATTTATTATTCACTGACATTAATGACAGACATGACTTGCTGAATTCCATGAGGCTGTATTCCACTAGCTTCTCAAGAACATGAACGAGGAATTGTTCGTTTTTGTTTCCTTATTCCTAGAACACTATCTGGCATATTGTGGGAACATTAAAAAAAAAAAAGTTTGTTGAATTAAGTAAATCAATGAACATGATATGATAGAGTTCCCAAATTTTCTCATTATTCAGCAGCGAGAAGTAGAGTAGTCTGTGGCAAAAGGTATATACTATCAATGCTCTCTATCTTCCATTCTCTAAAAACTATTTGTTTTTGAGATTTCTTTTACCCTGTTTGAGATAAAGTCAACATGAAGAGCTAGGAAGGATTCATTGATTTTTGCATTATTCAAAGCAGATTGTAAACCTTTTCCAGTTTTTGAACATTAACAACAGACTTGTAATGCTTAATGACAAAGGTTGGCTTATGACAGTATTTGGAACTGTAGTTTATAACAATGGAAGTTAGGATATAATAGAAGCTATTAAAAAACAAGCTTGGAATCAAATAAAGCCAGATTCAAGTCCTGATTTAGCTACCTGAAACATTTTTGATTGGGCAATTTACTTAGATTCCCTGAAAGAAGGTTTAATAGGGATAATAGTACCCCCACATTTTTTGTAAGGATCAGGAGAGCCTAAATTAAGCATATAGTATAATGATGCACATAGGCATGAACATAGTAACCTCTTAATAAAGAAGCGCTATAATTATAGTAATTGGTTTTTTTTTTTTTTTTCATTCTTGTTTTATTAGGCAACACATGTAAATTCCTTAGTCTGTTCTTTTCTCCCCTTTACCTCTGGCTCAGGCATTTATGCCTGATACTTGTTCCATCTCAGAAGTGAGTTCCAAATCTTTCATAAAGCTCTTCCTTTCATCTAAATTTTGCATCTCACTTTTTTCCACCCTCTGTTAAAATTCTTTTCTGAATAAACCCCCTTTTTTATATATAAAACACAAATAAACCCCATTTAAGGCAA
This sequence comes from Panthera leo, assembly GCF_018350215.1. Taxonomy (NCBI): domain Eukaryota; kingdom Metazoa; phylum Chordata; class Mammalia; order Carnivora; family Felidae; genus Panthera; species Panthera leo. Next base: position 31,982,266 of record NC_056687.1, read on the forward strand.
ACAGTCTAACAAGATGAGCTTCTTCGAATGCATATAGAATGAATACAGGTAAACATTTTACATTTTTAAAATAGCAGACTTATACAGTTTCCATTCACACTTACAGAGGCATTTCCAGTACTTAAAAGCTGCCAGCCTAATGGTAAGAACAAGAGTATACAAAGAGAGTCAAACCGGTTTGATGTCAGCAGAAAATATGGCCTGTAGCAAAATGGTCTCTAGCCAGATGATATTACTCATCAAATGAGCCCTGATTTAGAATAGCTGCTGAACTCAAAAAAGAAGGGAAGGGTCCAGAAGCAAAATGTGTAAACCAGAGTAGCTGATGACAAGTCGACCACAATCTTTCTCAGGAGAGAAATCAGAAATGTCCCAGGCCCAACAGAAGTTTATTCTGAGACAGTCACATATATATTTCTTCAAAGAGACAGTATTCATAAAGACTTGGCGATCCATTTTCTAGAAAACAGAAGCCAAAGGCATTTTCTGCTGTCAATTTTTTTCGGTCTCTTGAATCATATCATCATGAAGAAAGAGACTAGGTAATGCACCCCTAGAAGGTGTCTTCACATAAGGTGTTTAACTGAGGCCCTACCTGATAAAATGCATGATCTACATGTCAGTTCTGTTTCAAAATCAAGAGACTGTGGCTTCATAATCTGATTTGGATATCAACTGCAAAGGGATATTCTCTCTGGGACAATCATCTCATATAAAATGTGCTGATACTGTTCAACCTCAATGCTTTAATTAAATCTGTCATATCCCAAGGATTTTTATTAAATAAAAGGGACGATGACTCCTGCTAAGATTTTGAAAAATGTGAAGTATCCACAAGGATCAATTTGCTATACTTCTCATTGGCAGAAAATATTCTACATTTAGCAAATAACATCTACTATAGAGAAGATCTAAAAATCTCTGAATCAGCACACGCATATCCCTGTTTGCAATATAGTCACAGAGCTGTAACATTTTCTATTTTCTTTGATAAGTCCTAAGTCAGCTGTAATTCATTAAGGAAGTGGTCCAAGCCAAAGTAAATTTTCGAGAAAGTGCATCATCTGACATCAAGGAATTCCGCTTGAGTAACAGATTCAGGAAAGACTAGTTTTTAACATTACTCCTTTAATCTCATGTAATTCTGTGATAAATACACAATGCACATTATATATTATAAGATAATTAGTGTGTTAAGTAGCACGTTGTTGCTTCAATGACCATTTTGTGTATTGAACCTTTACAGAAACATCTTTCTCAAAAATAGTTTTAACTGTAATTTGTCTTATTTTAAGCCACGATATGTCACGAGTCTTAGATAGAAATGAATAGTTCCTGAGAAAAAAGTGATTCTTTCTGTGACATTTCAACATCTGTGGAGGTTGCTAGAGTTCCATGAGAGGTATAAGGATAGCATGTGCTTAAGGTAAAAGGTGAGGAATGATTATGTCAGAAGCACTTCCCTCCTCAGCAACCTTGTTGGAATCAAGAGCTGAAGGTGACTGTAGAGGCCATTTAGAAACTACTTCTTGGACACCAAAATGTTCTGCTAAATTAACTGTAAGTGCTACCATGGAGAAGAGGAGAAGGGATGAAGATATGAACAGTGGACTCTCATTTTCCAAATCCTTTGACATATTCATCTCTCATACAATCTACACATTCAGATATTACAGGTTGGACACCCCCAAATTGCTCTTTGTATTATGAGCACCTTCAGGTAAAGTAAACTATATGGCAACACCACGTAGCAGCTGACATTTCACATTTGTCAGTTCCATCTTTCTCTGGGCACCAGTGTATCTCTATTTTAATATATGATCGTTCATATACACGTGTATATATATTTAAATTTTACTCTTATTTTATAATAAATAAAAAGGAAATGAAATTCTGGGAGGAGAGAAGCCAAGATGGCGGAAGAGCATAGAAGTTTTTTTTGTGTCTCGTGTCCATGAAATACAGCCAGACCAACACTAAACTATCCTGCACACCTAGAAAACTGATCGGGGGATGAACACAACAATGTGCACAACCTGAACCACAGAATTCAGAAGGTACGCAGCGAGGAGAGGTGAACTGGGAGAGAGAGAAGCTGCAGAGGGCAGGGAGCTGTTTTTGCATGTGGAGAGAGGATAGAGAGAGGACAGAGATGGATGGCGGGGAGGAAAGCGGGGAGTGAATACGGGAAAAGCACCTCCCCCCCCAACCAAAAGAAGCTGGAGAGAAAGTGGAAAAGTGGAAATGAAATTCTGACACTAGTGGTAAGCACAGACCTCAAATGTAATGTAATTATAAATCTAAACTAAGGCATATAGGGAGAGATCATTTTAATTTCAACTGAATACTTCAATGGATGTGTTTCACTTCAAAGGACATGTATGAATCTGTGGGAAAATATTGCCAACATTGTGTTTAAATAGTAAGATATAATTAATAATTATATTTCTTAGTTTCCTTGGACTGGAATTTGTCTATTTGATTCAATTTTTCCACTGAGAATATAGGGGTTGTCTATTATGCTACACTATAATGTTTCGTTTCTAAGACTTAAAAAAAAATTACAAATGACACATGTTTTCCAATCCCCTGCAGTAATAATTAAGAAAGCTGAAGCCCCAAAAGTTAAAGAGACTAATCTAAGTTCATATAACAGGTGACAGTGATCTTTTTCAATACTTTACAACCTGTATTTGTGGAATCATGTCTTTCTCATGTATATTAGTCAGGGTTCTCCACCATAGAACAGAACCAATGGGGTGTGTGTGTGTATGTGTGTGTGTGTATGCACATATGTGTGTATGTATGTGTGTGAGAGAGACAGAGAGAGACTGTGTGTATATAGGAAACAGAGTGGCAGGCAATGAGGGAGGGACTGATGGGAAAAGAGAGAGCCTAAGGAATTGGTTCTTGCAAATATGGAGAGTGACAACTCTGAAATTTGCAGGACAGGATGGCAGGCTGGATAGCCAGGAAATAGTTGATTCTACAGCTTGAGTCCAACAGTAGTCTGGAGAAAGAATTCCTTCTTCCTCAGCAGACTTCCGTCTTTTTCCCTTAAGACCATCAACTGATTTGATGAAACCCACCCACATTAGAGAAGATAATCTGGTTTAAGGTCTACGGATTTAAATGTTAATCTCATCTAAAAATTACCTTCACAGCAATGTCTACATGGGTGTTGGATTAAATATCTGGGTATCATGGTCTAGCCAAGTTGACACATAAAATTAACCATCGAGTGGTGCTGAAAGACTCAATTTAGGGAAAAAAATAAAACCAGATGCTATCAACATTTTGATGTACAATCATCCAAAGATTTAAATTAAACCCATACTCTGTAGCTAGGTTATTTTGCTTTGTAGTCAGGGAAGGTTAAGTATGGAAAGTTGGAAGGCAGGTTAGCTTAGCCAGTAGCTAAAAAAAATCTGACTGCAACATTAATTTTACTTATTTTTCTTCTCAGCATAAAATTCATTTTCTGCAAGTTGATTTTCACTGATGTTGCATTTTTCAGTTCCATGTTATGCATATTAAGTCTTCCAGAATGTAGTTTTATCTTGTCTAAAGGGCCAATTTTTTAACAAGCTCCAGAGAATTTCCAATAGGGCAAAAGGTGGTCAGTGGAACAGATTGCACTGTTAGAATTCATTAATTTATTACTGTAGTCTTCATTTGAAAATGTGTGTTTAATGACCTAGGAAAATGTTGCATGCATCCAAGCATAAGAACAATAATTTACTGGCAGACAAGTTTCATCCTACCATACTAACCCTAAAACAAATGTGTCCATCAAGTACAATGGGGGGAAAAGACAGGTGTATGAATTTAATTACAAAGAAATCACAAATACCTTTCGAATCCTAAATACACTATTGCATGATTTTGATCACTTGTGTATGTAACAATTATGGAATATAGTAACTTTAAAGGGATCTCAGCATATTTCTAAACTGTGCTCTTTAGTTTCTAGAAGAGCAAACCACTGCCCTTGGCAAAGGTCAAACAGCTTGTTTAGACACAAACCATGTCAGAAAACTCGGTGCCTTGTATTCTTTCAACTATAATAGGTGGCTTCCCAGTGGGAAGTTTTTTGATTGCAGGTTACATTAAATCAAGTCTATAGAATTATTACTTTGTAAAAATCTTACAATCTGGGAGTTTATCAACTAGCTAAGCTTAGAAAAGGAACTTTCATATATTCTCAAAATAAACTTTTTTTATGATATAAACTGTGTGGAATGATTTCTCAGGGAATCATTCTGTATGTAAGTCATGGGATAGCATTAAAGACCATTCAACAACACACGAGCATAGTGGTTTACAATCAGGTGAAGTGCAAGGAATCACTCACTGGAAAACACACAAATATTCTAGTGTTTTTACTAGTGTAATAAAAACATAATATTAGTCGCTATCTACAATACGCTGAATAACAAATTTGTAATTATATTGTGTAATTGCCTTAAACAAATAAACCTAGAACAGTATCTGAAATAGAGTAGTCATCAATGAATACTTGATGGAGTGGGAAAGGATTTTAAGAATTATAGAATTATGATAACACATTTTCAAGGAGCAAATGCTATTCTTAATATCTTAATATAACTAGAAAGCCAAATATATTAAAACTATACTTATTAAATTTCATTGATAGGTTTCTTCCCTACTAGCATCATTCACAATCTAAGTAAACATCAGGATTAACTCTCTAATCTTGTCTAACTTTTTTTTTTTTTGCTTCTAGTCCATTTTCTGTCCAGCAAACATCTGTGTAATAGGTAATAAGAGCTAACAGTGTTTACATGCCCTTCCCCCCCAACACGAAGAGAGATCTGTGACAAAAAGAACATGACTATGTCATTGAGAGCTACTGATTTTAGCTTCTATAATTTTCCTAGGGTGGCCCTTAGATTTGTGCCTGTTTTCACTCCTAAAAAAAGACCATAAATCTCCCTCTTGATATGAGAAGAGGGTGATAGATTTAAGAAGAATTCTAACCCCCCTTTGGAGGGAGACATTCTACCTAGAAGTTCGTTGTCTTTATGTGTAAAAAAGGGCCAGATAGTTACCTGTGTGAACCTATTACACAATGGAAATACAAAGGTATTAGTTACCATCATTTAATGTTTGAAGACTGTCCTTTACCTTTAAAGAGGAGACATTGGGCAGGATGAATAAACAGATTCATGGGTAGATTTTACAATTTTCTACCCAATCTCCATAAACATGGTACAGCTGTATAAAATAAAGGTGATACAAATCTCAGTGCAGACTTGTTTCATCACTAGCCAATTTTCATTAAAAGTGAAAAACCAAAACCACCCATGATGGCTACTGACTAACTCAGTCCTGCATTCAGTCCTAGTTTTCTTTCTATAGATCTCATTGGCTCTTGGACCTTTTTAAATGATTAAAAGATCTGCCCCTCCATTTTACAACACTGGATTATGACCGAGCAATGCCCCACTACCACAGCCAAAAGACTTCTCTCCTGATATTACAGTCTTTACTGACAATACAGACATTGCTTACTATATTATTTCATGACTTGGAATACAGGTGCCGGCTACATGCCTGTATGCTAGAAGAAACCCTGGCAATCATAATCCAGAATCTCTACTTTAAAAAAAAAAAGGAAGTCCAGATAGAACAACTCATTTGGTCATTCTTTTAATTAATAGGGGCAAAAAGAATCGAACTCCTTTCTCATGAATATCTGGCAGAACATTTCCAGAATATAAATCTGGAAATAGATTTAGAATGTGGCTGGGATATTTACGATGGACCATCACTCCACAACTCCCACTTGGCAACCTTGGATTCTAATTTTAAAGCCACATTTATTGACAAAGTGCTTCCCTGACACATAAGCAAATCTGATTGTAAACAACAGTAATTACTTCTACAGCTTTGGTAACACAAATACCAAAGCTGACTCATACTGAAAATGATATTAAAAGTTCTTCTATAAATATTTAGATAGATGAATAAAAACATTCTGCAAATAATAGTTTGTTTTTCTTTAATGTTTATTTTGAATGTAAACTGCATATGAAAGAGACGACCTAATGAGTTTGCCTCTACTCTGCTGTTTCTCTGTTTCCTACTGTCTTTGCTAAATAGCTAATAAAATACCCAGCACAAGTTTTCAGTTGTGCATAATATACAGAGGATATGTCAGATTATCCAACCCATCAGAAAGTGCCTACCAGGCAGGATTTATTTATTTCTAAGTAGCTTTATTGATGTGTAATTGACATTCAAGAAACTGGACATATCTAATGTATGCAGTTTGACGAGTTTGGACACAGGCAGACACCCATGAAATCATCACCACAATCAAGGTAAGTAAACATATCTATCACCTTCAAAAGTTTCCTCTTGTCCTTTTGTTGTTCTACTGTGGCAAGAACAGTGAACATGGGATCAACCCTCTTAACAAAATTTTAAGGGTATGATACTGAATTGTTAACTACAGGCAATATGCTATACAACAGATCTCTAGAACTCACTCATCTTGCATAACTGAAGCTTGATACGTGAACTCCCCATCCTCCCTTTCCCACCCCTGGTAACCACCACTCTGCTCCGTTCCAATGAGTTTGACTATTTTAGATACTACATGTAAGTGCCAACATGTAGTGTTCTTCCTCTGTGACTGGCTTACTTCACTTAGCATAATGTCCTCCAAGAACTCACCGCTCAAAACTACTCCCTAAACATGTGCAGTATGTGTCAGAGGGTAAGGGAGGCAGATGATGATAAATGAAACTACTTTGGTAAAATACGGATAATTGTTAAGGCTTAGCAGATACACGAGAGTTAATTTTACTCTTTGTTCTACCTTTGAAGTTGTTTTACATTTTAAAAATAATAAAACAAAAATCCACTCACTGAACCTCATCCATCCTCTCATTCAGTTGAAATAGATTTTTACTTTCCTATTCAATAACTCAGAGACAATTCAATGTTAGATACTTCTTACATTTCTGGTCTCACTAACCTTTCTCTGTAGTATTTTCCTGTCTAAACAAAAAATATTTTCTTTGATTCATCCTTTGTTCCTTTGTGTAAACCCAGATATTTATGCAGGTGCATATAGGTCCCACCTTTCAAGCAGCTCTCAGCCAAAGTTACTGAGTGACAGAGACCTCAGTTTCTCTTACTCCTCCTTTATTCAGAGAAGGGCTAACCTCACGAACTATCTGACAGCCTCCTCTAATTGTGAAATAGTGATGCTTGAGGATAACTAATTTACTCATGGTTTCATTCATTTACTTATTTAACTAGTATTTATCGACTATAAAGTAAACATTAACATTTTACTAAGAGCCAGGTTCACAAAGACAAATAGGACACAATCTATGCCTTTACTACACAACAGTGGGTAGCAAGTCAATGCAATAGGTGTGTTTTAGTATTTTATAGAATTCTTGCAGCAGAGAAGAGTGACGCCAACGCTACTCAGGGGAACCAGAAAATTAGGCAAGAAAAATATCTTGGGGCAGTACTTCCTGAACACAGTAGCAAACAAAAATGAATACAAAGCAGGAGGAGGTCCTGTAGGCATAGAGTACAACCCTAGGAAAAGCATAAAGCAGACAAACAAGGTAGTGTATTCAGAGAAGGATAAACAGTTAACGTTTAATACAGCATGAGGGGGGAGGTATGGGATGACTGGTGATGAGGCCATGGGTCTAACAGGGGCAAGAGAACAGGCAGCTTCACATCATACGCTAAGGATCATGGACTTTATCCTGTAGGTAACTGGAAGCCAAATGTTTAAACAAGCAAATGATGAGATCAGATTTCCCTCCTAGATAGACAGGTGAACACTCTATACAGGGTTGATTTCAAAGGGATATCGATGAAAGTGGTATTATCATTGTCCAGATGAGTGATCATAAGGGCTTAATGTAGGGCAGAGAAAATAGGGATGAAGAAAAGGGTGAAATTGTTTAAAGATTAATTCATACATTAAGCAGATTTTAACTTTTAATTATATGTGGGGCATAAGATAAGAGTGCAGTGAGGGAAAAGCAGTTTTTAGCTTAGTTGACCAGGTAAATGGTTGTGCTAACAACTGATAGAGAATACCAGAGGAAAGAGGTGTTGAATTAAATAGATGAGATCAGTGTGGGTATTTTCTTAGGAGTGGTTTTTTGGGGGGAGGATGAATGAAGTAAAACATACAGACTTAGTATTGGGCTGGGTATACAGTAAATGTCCCACACATGCTACCTATGATTTAGGTATTATGGTAAATAAAGGTGGAGGCGACTAATAGGCAGTTGATTGCAAAAATTCTGAGATCACTTGGAAATTGGGAAACCAGAATCATATGTGAAATTATGATCCTAAATAAGTTGAACGAGGAAGAGTGGGCAGAATAAAACATAAACACATAGAACAAAATAAAACAACAACAAAGCAAAAGGATAAGTTGTGGCCCTTTAGCAACCACCAATTGTGGGGTAAGCAGACAGAAGGAACAGTAATCTTATATGAGAGGATGAATCTTACAGGACCTAAGGAAATGATAGTGTGGATGTGCAAAATAGAGTAAAGAGGTCCAGAAAGACGACTGGAACATGGTTGCTTATATACTATGAATAAAAGGATACTAGTGAGCTACTTAAGAAGAGTTACAATGGAGTGATGACGATTGAAACCAGACGATAGCAGTTTTCACTGAGAATGGAAATTAATAACTACAAATAATTAGGCTATACCAAACTTTCAAAAAGTCCTAGGGAAAGAAGGGAGAGAGGGTCACGAGGGAAAAAGAGAGACACAGAATGGATTATAGGCACTAGGGATGTATTTTGTTGCTGAGTGGTTTGAGGTGAGGAAAGCTTGGGTATATTTACAGAAGGATGTTAACAGGAAATGAGAGTTTGAAGGAGCAGAAGGAAGGAATAACTAGATGGAGTAAAACAGAGGAGTGAGAATATGAAACTGTTTGAGAAGGTAAATGAATGTAGAAAACAAAAGAACAATAAAGTGATATTGATTATTTGAAATACATCTCTAGTACCTCTGCAATCGTATTATAACCTCCAATTGGTATTAATTTCATCATCAAGGAGCTTAAACAATTTAATGATCAAAATTATTACTAACATGGAGAGAAGGTAATTTCTTTGAAAAATGCAATCCAAGTGTTAAAAAGCAAAAATTTAAAAAAAAATAATGTTTATTTATTTTTGAGAGAGACAGAGTGTGAGTGAGGGAGGGGCAGAGAGAGAGGGAGACACAGAAAGTAGCTAAATTAATTGATTTTAAAAAACATGTCCTGAAAATATTTTAAAGAGTTATGTAAGAATATAATAATCACTTGATAATGAATTGTTAGCACATAATAAGTTTTCCCTATTCTATATTAATTATGGAAATAAGTATTTCCCCCAAATTCCCCAAAATAAGTGTTTGTGTATATAATGATGGACTTGAAAAAGCTAGAATGAAGCTTTTGCCCCCAACTAAAGCTTTAGATTTTATGTTAAGTAATCTCTGTATCCAACGTGGGGCTCGAACTCACAACCCCAAGATCAAGAGTCTCATGCTCTACCGAATGAGCCAGTCCCCCTCCCCACTAAAATTTTAAAAACAATACATTCAACTTGTTTTATTAGTGGGATTTATGGGTTTTCAGTCTGACTATTGTAACAGAGTGAAGCCAAAAGATGAATCAAAGCCTATTATATATTAAACAGATGTTTTTGTCATCCACCTTTTTCATTACTTACAGAACAGAATCCTCCATTAGAATCATCCCCTCAATTCTCACATTTCAAGGAACCAAACTATTGTTTTCTCTGTGAGTACTGTCATCAAAAATTATGTATTTAATATTTTCCAAATGTCTTATTTTGCTTTTCAAGATGAAACAAAGGGCAATCGAAAGAAAAGTAAATTACCCCCCAAAAACACCAAGATGAGTACTTGGTAGTAAAGACACAGAACAGCACTCAGAGATGATGAGATTTATAACTTGGCAGACAAAACACCTGAACATGACATTTTTAAAAGACAGTGATTCAGTACCATGGGTTTACAAGCAGCATTATTAATGCTTCCAAATGGGGAAAAAAAATTAAGAAACTGCTATGACACACTGGCCTACATCCTTCACATTACAACACTGCTAAATTTCCTACAATGAATGCTTGAGATTGCATTATAAAACAGTAATTTCTAGGTAAAAATTCTATTGGGAAATGATACACTCATGGTTTTATGCAAACAATATGTCTAAGAAATTATATCAACTTAACAAATTATAAATTCCCACATTTAATCGACTGGGAAATGCACATTTCATTGTATTTCTAACTGCTATATTAATCTTCTACATCTCAATGTAGTGAGACAGCCAAATTAAACATTTTTAAAGCCATAGTCATATATTCAGGTTTTAAACTAAAATTATTCCTGTCTTGGAAAAGCAAGAGTCTAATTAATTACAATCTTAGGGGTGACATTTTCCATACTGTGACTTAAAACCTTTTTTAAGCACTTGAAAATTTAAATTACTTCACCTGTTTTTGTAGTGGAACTAAATCATTCCAATTGGGTTAGACCAAACTTATTTGAGAGAAATTAGTGATGTGAAAATCTGGTAGGATCAAAAGATAAAATACACACTGAACAAACAATGCTGCCTAAACCAACTGACCCCATTCATTCTGCTAAATATCAGTGAAATGTATTTTATGACTGAGTTGTGTAAACCATTACCTAGAAATGCTTCTATTTCCCTGTTTCACTTGTGGAAGAGTTTGGTTCTCTTTCGGGGCTTTCTCCAAATTTCTTTATAAAATTCACCATTTAGGAATTCCTTTAGAAAGGGGTGCCTGGGTGGCTCAGTCGGTTAAGCATCCGACTTCAGCTCAGGTCACGATCTTGTCGGTTCAAGCCCTGCATCAAGCTCTCTGCTCTCAGCGCAGCGCCCACTTCAGATCCTCTGTCTCCCTCTCTCTCTGCCTTTCCCCTGCTCACACGCAAGTGTGCACACTCTCCCTCTCTGTTAAAAGTAAACAAACATTTAAAAAAATTCCTTTAGGGAGCAGGGAAAACACTCATATTTAATAGTGTCAACTGAAAACTCTAACACAGACGATTAGTGACTATGATAAATAATCATTAACAACTTACTGCTGACACTAAGCCAAGAAAACACACTAAAATAATTGTTTGCTGTTTAAAATTTTAAATTAAGTTCTATTAGAAGGGGAACCAGCCTGCGTGATCAAAGGAAAGCAACATACTTCTCCAATTTTTTTTTCCTCCTAGCCTAAAACCCAGTTGTAAACAAAGTCTCTTTTTGATGTGAGAATGAGACAGAAACATTTTAAAGGAACAAATTTAAATCATAGTACTCAAATCTACTAATTTGTAATATTATTTTTTATACCAAAAGAAAAGGGAAGACCATAGCATCTGTTGTAATCCACAGCGACTCCCAAGTCACTATGCCATCTGTACAACGTTCTGTTAATTTATTAAAGGCTATAACCTAAAAACATTATTATTATAATGGGGAAAATGAGAAATAAAAACAGTTACTTAAAAAATGTGGGCTTAACAGTGTTCTTCATATTTACAAAAACATTTAACCATAATGATGTCTATATATTGCTTAAAATGTTGGCTATATCCAACTCCAAACTTGAATATAAAAGTTCAATAAAGGGTGCGTCTGGGTGGCTCAGTTGGTTAAGCATCCTGCTCTATCTAGATTTTGACTCAGGTCATACTCTCGCAGTTTGTGGGATCTAACCCCTTGTCGGGCTCTGGGGGGTACAGCATGGAGCCTGCTTGGGATTCTCTTTCTCCCTCTTTCACTGCCCTTTGCCTGCTCCTACTCGCACGTGTGGGTGCATTATCTCTCTCTCTCTCTCTCTCTCTCTCTCTCTCTCTCTCTCTCTCTCCCTCTCCCTCTCTCTCAAAAATAAATAAATAAACGTTATAAAAAATAAAAATTCAATAAGCAAAAAATATTGGTAGTTTTATTGAATTAACTGAAAAACATATAAGTAAAAATTTCTAAATAATAGAGAACATGCCTAAAAAGTCCCTTCTATGACACTGCCAAACAGTGGGGATTTTGTTGAATATCTACTCTGTAACAGAACATTGATGAGAGAAGTAATAATAATAATAATAATAATAATAATAATAATAATAATAAAGTTACTTAATATGCTTTAAAGTGGCTATTTCCTATTACCTATTACCTATTACATTATGTTCTTCTGAATGTGCTATCCAATGCACTTTGATAGGAAAGAATATATCAAGTATAGATATTTGGAAATGAAAGTCAAAACGATCACTTTTTGATGATTTGAGCACTTAAGTGGCACCTAAAAGAATCAGCTGACAACCTGTAAGAATATATAAGAATGTTTCAAACTAAATAATGAAAATGTCTTCTTTACTATATATCACTAGTCAAGAACACCAAGACAGTGATTCATCGCAGCCACAAAAATATAAAATATACAAAAATAAAATTAACAAAAAATGTTCAGTACCACTAAAAAGAACCATATGTGTGTGTGCACCTGCATGTGCGTGCACACACATGTATGCACCTGCACACACAGGCATACCATTAAAGAGCAACATCCAATACCACATAACTAAACAACAAAATAACAAATAACTAAATAACTAAATAACAAAAATAAGAACCATGCTACATAATGAGATAACTCCTGATTATAAGTATGGTAAATCTCTTCAAATGTTAATTAAATTTCCAACTTTGCAAAAGTATCTTTTAATTTCTTTATGTTTATTTATTTCTGAAACAGAGAGAGATAGAGCATGATCAAGGGAGGGGCAGAGAGAGACACACAGAATCAGAAGCAGGCTCCAGGCTCTGAGTTGTCAGCACAGAGCCTGACACGGGGCTCAAACTCACAAACCGTGAGATCATGACCCGAGCCAAAGTCGGTCGCTCAACCGACTGAACCACCTAGGCGCCCCTAACTTTGCAAAAATATCTTAATGTTTTCAACATTTGACTCCTATCTTTAAAAACTATTTTGTAACTCTAAATAACCTCAAGATTATTAATAGTGCCAAACACATTTTTATATATAAGGATGCCTACTTTGACCATAAATTCAGCTAATATGCTAACATCTTGGGTTTAATTCCAATTTTTAAAAGTTTAATTCAGATTGATAAGAAATTACAAGTTAACCTTTTCACTAATTCCATAAATGGCCATTGTGGAAGAATGGCCATTGTGAAAGAAACAAAAAAAAGTGTACATCATAATTAAAGGTCATATTTACAGTGATCACAAACTATGTGTACCTAAGGATCAATACATGGCCAAGAGTCTTATCTAGCTCTCTTTTTGGGTTGCCATGTGATTTGACTACTTGCAAAGCCAATCACTATTTTTAATTCTCCCACTGAGACGTAAGTCATTGCTCAAAGAAAAACAGCCAAAGGATTCTCAACCTTATTCCCCATCCAACACTTCCCAACATAGACATTTCTGGTATTTCCTTGACTAAATCTAGATACTAAATGTTGCTTATGATGGGCTACTGCCATGCTCTTCAATTGTTTCAAACCATGACCTTGTATGCCAAACAAACAAAAGGAAAACATTTCTCCAGAGATCCTGAGAGATTTTCCCTGTGGGCTTATCTTTTTGCTAAAATCTGTCCTTAGCTGAGAATCATACCCCAGGCCTATTGATCTATCTGACATGTGGAATTCTTCAGAAGATACTAAAGAGTTAAAAGCTAAGATTCATGGCATTTCATTCTTACAGTTGTCCAACGTTCAAAACAAAAGTTTGGTTGCAAGCATTTTTGATTATTTGATCTGTGTGTGTGTGTGTGTGTGTGTGTGTGTGTGTGTGTGTAAAATTGGTGACCTTCCTGGTCCAGGAATTTGTATCACTTTGCACTGCATATTCTTTTTCCAGTAATACTTGTCAGTAACATTAATGGAAAATCACGGTAAACATTTATTAGGATAGAAAACAATAAACAATATTTGTTAAATAATTATTTCCAAAACAAATATTTCTACCATTCCTTTAAAAAGTTCTTTCATTCGGATCAAATTCATTTTCATACTAGCAATGGCATAGTTTTATCACTTTTAATCACACCCACTTCAAACAAAATCTTTATAGACTGAAAATTTTAGATTTGTCACGATGTATGCACATGAAAACCGTTTCTTCTCCTGAACCACTACACTTTGCTCTCCTTTAAACTATGTCCATCCTTTAGATCACACCCGTCAGCAACAAAAGCACAAAATGCCACCTCCTCTGCTGCTTCTCAGGCCATCTGTAGCAAAATGGCTCTGAATGAATCACCCCCATGAATCATCTGTTTACGTTTATTAAGATAACAGAGAACAAATGATAACAAAAAGTGTATTAGCTAAATGATAAATATGCTACCAGAAGCCACACAAGATATCAATGAAATGTCAGGAAGGCAATATGGGACTATGTCTTACCTGTCAAAAGTAATTTCCAAAATAAATGGACCTTAGGCAGCATGGCCAATGCTTTCATTTTGGCTGTCTTAATGATCAAAGCAAATCATTGCATGATTGATTCAGCTGTTTCAATCACAATGAGGGCCAAAATGAATGGATTAGATGTTCAGCTGTCTTGATCATCCAGAGGAAATAGATACAGTCTCAGAGTTTAAAAAAAAAAGTAGCTGTGATCTGATGATATCTGAAAATGACTAAAATTGTACCTTCATATGGAACAAACAGTGTACAGAGTATAACCCGTCTACCAGTCATATTCACCCTCTACCAAATTATCTGAATCTGGATTTCATAACTGGAATATAATGAGATAAAAAATGATCACTAACGTTTACTGAAGTCTTAATGTATGCCATAAATTAGTTTAAGTGCTTCATAAGTCTTAATTCATTCATCCTCACAACAATCCTCTGAAATGGGTACTGTTATTATCCACATTTTGAAGATGAGGAAGGCAACGCATGAGGCCACACTTGCACAAGGTCATGTAGGTAATAATTGTACGAAATTGCGTATCTGTTAACTGAGTCACTCTACTGTCAAACCTTAATCCCTCCATAGCAACATAGTTGAGATGAATGTTAAACATTGTTAATGTAGAAAGCCAGTTTATATTTATATTGATGTAAACAGAAGAAGGAGAAGTAAAAAATGTAAAAACAACATGTCTTTAAATTCTAATTATGAAAAGTGAATAAAATATATATTTGCAGTTTATTATAATGCGAATAAGGCAATGGTATATATTAACACAATAATGTACACTAATAACACACAGTTAACTGCAGAATATATAAAATAATGAGGTGTAGGGTCATGGATAAACCTAAATCTCAGGTTAAACAACTATATTTAACTCTTGATCATCAAAGCATATACAGAGCATAGATAAAGTGTAGGGGAAATCTGGCATTCACTTATCTCCCCAGCATGACTTGAAATGAGACAGCTTCTTATTGCTGGACTCTTTGGGCTTAAAGGAGATTCAGTCAAGTGTTGGGGCTGGGTCCCATGGGAAACATAAAGGAACCCTTCCTTTCCTCAATCAGAACAAGCACAAGGTCTTTGCAGCATGCTGGCCATAATTAACCAGCAAAGCAGTATGATGTTCAGAAGTGCTGACACTTGCCTCAGCCCAATTACCTAATTTTGACCATAAATGGAGTGGAAGTAATGATGGGAGAACTAATTTATACCCTAGGAGTAGGGAAAGCCTTTCTAACAATGTCACAAAAGCCAGAGCCATGAAAGAAAGAAAAAAAAATCAATACAGTCAATTACTTAAACCCCAATTTTCTGTACTTCAAAACCACCATAAACAAAATGAAAAGATAAATGGCAAACTGTGAAGATATTTGCAATTCCTATGACATATTACAGACAATAGCCAATTTCCTTAATATATAAAGACTTATACAAATCAATAAGAAAAAGACTAACAAAAGACACATAAAAACTGAATGACCAAACTGTCCAGCACACACACACACACACACACACACATACACACACACACACACATAAATGGCTTTTAAACACATGAAATAATATTCCACATCACCCATAGTAAGGGGAATGCAAACTAAACCCATACTGATAGATAAAAATTCAACAAAACAAAAAATGATTTTATGCAATAGTGAAGGATTAGGAGAAATGGGAGTTATCTTGTCACCACTATGGAGGGACAATAATTTCTATAACTGGTAGGAAGGAAAACTTGACAATATCTAACAAGATTACTGATGCATATACTTTTTGACACAGTGATTTAACTCTAGGAATTAATCCTGATAATTTTTCACACTTGCAAAATGACATTTCTACGGGATTATCCATTGTAGCACTGTTTGCCACAGTAAAGAGACTGGAAACCATATAAATGTATATGTATTAAAAACTGGATAAAGTATTATCTATTCAGGTATTTGAATACTATCCACTCTAATAAAGAAAGAGGAAGTTCCTTATGTACTGATACCGATATGCTACCATTTATGTGATGAGCACACTTTTACTTTCATATGCTTGAAATTATCTCTGGAAGGATCCCTCAAAACCTGGTTATTTGGATGGTTCCTACGGAGAAGAACTAGGAAGCAAGGGAACTTACTCTAGATCATTTTTGAAATTTCTGAACATTGAACTATGTGAATAGGTAAATAGTTAAATAGTCTCAACTATTTAATAACCTAATTAGAAAATAATAATCTGATTTTCAGAACCAAAACTCAGTGCCTCATTCATTCAGCGATTCGGAGAGAGATTCACCTTTCATGAGGCCAAATTTAAATTCATCACTCCATTTCCAGCACTGCTTTACGTCTGAACAAAAGTTTGTTAGGAGGAATGAAATCTTCATATTTTAAATGCACTTATTGAACTCTCCAGAAGCTCTCTGATGCTCCATTATTAAGTTATACTTGCACAGAAAACATCATTTTAGTAGCACCCGGGACAAACAGTTACTAGGTAAACATGCCTCAGAAAGAGTATATATTTCTCAGAAAGTTTTAATAAAAGGTATGCCATGGCCTGGAAACAAATTATATGATATAAAATGCAAAGCTCCCTATCATTCTTTCTTTAAAAATGTTTATTTATTTATTTTGACAGAGACAGCATGCACATGTGAGCACGGGAGGGGCAGAAAGGAGAGGGAGCACATCCCAAGCAGGCTCCACACTGTCAAAACGGAGCCCAAGGTGGGGCTTGATTCCATGAACTGAACTGTGAGATAATGACCTGAGCCAAAATCAAGAGTCAGACATTTAACCAACTGAGCCACCCAGGCACCCTCATTCTTTTTTATATACAGATCTCTAAGAAAAAATAATTCCAGAAACTAAAGTTTAGAAAGAATCCTTTTAGAAGAAATAAAATACATATGTAGCAGAATCATCAGGTGGTAGGCTAGTATAATAAATCATACTCTCAATAAATTAAAGGATATGAAATAAATTGCATGAAAGTTTAAATCCCGATTCGGCGTTTATTTCATTAAGATTCAGTCTATGGAACCTATGTTCAGCTCTTATGTAAATCAGAGAATATACGGCATACTTATGTGTGCATGTGACAAACAGCCCCGAAAAGACTCTGAACTCCATTGATATCACTTTAGGTTAACACCAGTATTTTGGGAAAAATTGTAATTATTCCATTTACATGCATTATGCTGTTTAAATTGCTGTTTGTGCTCATTTTACACTGCTTAGGAGTCACATTTTAAAATTAACTTTTCCCCCACGTAGCTATCCTGAAGGAGATGCATATGTGACATGTTGTACAAAGCAAGTCCAAGTGAATTTAGCTAGGATCAAACTAAACTCAAGCCTTCCCTTTCTCAGTCCTATCTTCCAAAGAGAATTGCTTGTGTTTTTGGACTCAGTAAGGATTTTTCTGACCTTTAGCTGTCTGCAATTATTTTTTAACCTCCTTTTCTGGATTATCCAACTGTTTAATATATTCACACAGAGCCTCTTGGCCTTTCAAAGTTTAAATGGATCTATTAGAAAAGAAGTTTGTGATACACCATAATTTTACAGGAACAAACAAAAGGTCAAAGGATCCAAGCCCAGAGATGACAAGATAGTTCACTGGTAAATCAATATTAGGTTCTATGTTGACCGTGACGAAAGATTTATGAGCAAAGGGCAAATCATTTAGAGGGTTCAGGGAAACCTTGTGCTTGGGCAAGATCACTCCCCCTGCACTTTTGTCTCACCTGAAAATCCTCCTGTCTTGCACTACAGTTCTCAGTGTAAATATAACAAAATACACGTTTAAAGTCAGGTTCTAACATTTAAAATGTTTCAAATGCAAGTTTTTCCATATATTTTCAATTAAATCAAGAAAGCATACATTCAATAGGTAATATGGAAGTTAAGATGGCCTCATGGTTTAATAATTAATGAATCCAGCTGCCACGTGGGTATGGGTAATGCCTTCAAATTCCTCCAAACCAGTCTCTGGAAAATGGAGGGTAGAGAGTTAAGTGTACCACCAAATATGTGTGTCTATTATCTTAATGGGTCAAAGCTATTTTAAAAGATACATCTAGAGCTCAAGTAATTTTGTTAAAATAAAAGAACACTTTCTTAATTATGTTAAACTTGAAGAGGCGGAAGGAAAAGAGATGGTCAAAATCTGACACTGTTACAATTCTGAGAGTCTACCTAAGGATTTATTTCAAATTAGACTTAAGTCTATACGTGTAGTTACACTGTCTAATAAGACAGCCACTAACCAGATGTGGATATTATGAATTAAGATGTTCTGGAAGTGTAAAATTCCCAGAGATTCTGAAGAAAAAAAGATGAAAAAAAGATGTAGATCTCAATAACTTTTATACTGGTTGCACCTTAAAATGCTATTTTGGACACTGAGGTAAATAAAAAGATATTATTAAGACGAGTTTCACTTTGCTGCTTTCCTTTTAACACAGCTTCTATAAAAGAAAATAATTACACGTGCTTCACATTCATACCTTACATTATATTTCTATTGTCCTTATGCATATGTAGTTTAGAAGGTACTATACACGCACGTATATGTGTGCATATGCATATGTGGACATATTTTCATATTTTATAGGTTGACATATTATTTATATTTCCTAAAGAAAAAAAAACTTATTGGAAAAGAATTTACGAAATGATAGAAGGTACTTTCATGAAACATGTAGATTTGTTTTAAAGGCCATTCTAAATACTGTATAAGCAAATGCTGGCTTTGAATGGCACAAGTTCAAGAATAGGTCACCAGAAGCTAAGCATAATGCCCATAATGTCTGGGCAGCCTCCAGAGGGGAAAGTGATAGCATGCCTACATGTTTTAATCCCCCAGTAGCACAGGCAATTGCTCTGGAGGACTGAAATGAGCTGCCTTTCCAGATAAGGTAATACAAGTGATTATGAAGAAAAGCTTTAAAATCCGTGCAGTAAATCACTAAAAAAAACAATGTGTTCAGAATTCTTGAGGCAAGTAAATTATTTTTCCTGGATTGTGGTAGCGTGCTCTACTTTGCTGGTTTGTAAAGGTGGCCCTTGGAGACTCTGAAATATTGGAATTTAGCTTATTTTTATAGAAGATCAACTAGACACTTAAATTAGCCCCAAAGACTTCTTTTTCTCTGCCAGCGTCCTAGAATGAGGCCTCTTCCTGCCACTAAACACTAGGGAGATGGGAAGAAAGATATAAATGTAAAATCTAATTTGTAATCTCTTTTGTAATTACAAACAAACTGCATCAAGAAGTCCTTTAGTTGAGTCACCACAGAGTCCGAATAAGTGAGGTTTAAGTGACAATTTCCTCTGTGAAGGCAAGACGAATATAAAAGCCAAAAGCATTTCTTCTTGTTCAGACTTGGAGGTAAATGTCAGATTTCACTAAAATGATCTTTAACCTCATAAATCATCAATCACATCTTATTGCACTGATGCTTGATCTAACAAATTGCTATTAAAATATATGCAAATTTGATATTCCTCCCACCCAAGTAAACCAAAGTCCAATCTGAAATGTTTTCCTGTGAATATCAAGCATGTCTCCAGGTAAAACAATCAATTCCATTTTCATTTTTGATGACTATCTTTTCACATGACATTTTAGATAGGGAAAAAAAGTTTTTAAACCTGCAGAAAATGTTACTTTATAAATAGAAGTTTGAAAAAATCTTGGATTCATAGATTCCACAACTATGAGATCAATTTAGGGATTCCAATCGACTTTGGTGTTTCTTTTCTTGTTTTTAATTGGTCTATCTAGACAAGCCCACACTATGTTCATAGTGTAGTTAAATACCATGTGTTGACTCCTGACATTATGCTGTTATTACCTTAAAATGGAAACATTCATTTAAAGTATATAAGTGGTGTACTTTTAAAGAACCTTTCTGTGGTTTTCCAAAAGCATTCCAAAGAGGTTACTTACGTTGCTTTGAAACTGGTTTGAGTTATGGGAAGGCCATAGCCTTAGACCAGCAGCTGAGACAGCAAAGGAGATGAAAAGTTTTCAGCTTTGAGATCCAAGGGGAAACACAGCTGTCGCAGCTGGCCTGCTAAGATCTCAACACTTAGTACAATGATCGAGAAGGCGATAATGCTGTGTCTCGGCTTGAAAAGTGCATTAATAAAAACAATCCTTAAACAGAACAGGGAAATCGATTAATCAAATCTAGGCTCCAGGCTGAAAAACAAAATGATTTAAAAGAAGACAAAAAAAAAAAAAAAAAAAAAAGGCAAGTGAAGGGGAAATCCTCTTAGATTTTTAAAGATATCTGCTTTTGAGACATCATCTTGGCTAAAATACATCGTATAGAGGATGGAATATAACTTCTTATGAAACCAAGTTAGGGGCACCTTGCTGGCTCAGTCAGTAGAGCATGTGACTCTTGATTTCCAAGTTGTTAGTTTGAGCCCCACGGTGGGTGGTGAGATTACTTACAAATAAAATTAAAAAAAAAAAAAGCCAAGTTTACCTTGGACAGGTACTTCTAAAGAGCTTCAAATTACTGTAATAGAAAATGAGGGGTTGATGTATCTTCCATATTAGGGGCCAGAAATGTCTCGAGCCATAGTTTGTTTCCTTTTAATAGGTGCACTGCAGAACACATGTGTAAAGTTGGTAGATCTCAGAGATTTAACTGTGGCAACGTGGGGAGTATGCGAAGCCACAGCTTAAAACAGTTGTCTAAGGAGGGCAACCATGCTTCCATGAATGCGTCAGGGAAGCTATGGCAAAATATCCGATATCGCATTTTTCCAAAATAATTATAAATATCAGAAAAATGTAAGACTTTTCTTCTCATATTAATAACTCCTTCCTTCCAAGGACTTCAAAGTTCTAAACAGCCATTATCTTATTAACCTTAACAACCAGTCAGGCAGGTAAGAGAGTGGTATTATTATACCTATTATTACACCTATTTTAAAGATAAGGGCTCTGGCTTGGTAAGGGCATGTAATTTCTCCAAGGCCACACACTAAGTTAAAGAGGAAATAAAACTAGGCCGGCTCATCTTGGTCTAGAAATTCTTCACTGTTCGTTTGCAGTAAATTCTGCTTTCAGGTAAAAAGACAAGCGAAGATAATTAAATGTATTATACTTTATATATATAATTGGTTTGTTTGTTTGTAGAACAACAGTGCATTTGGAAAAAGGTCAACCTGACAGAAGATTATAAAAATTATCAGGCAACTAAGCAGTCTTCTGATATCTCTTTTCCCCCACTTATTCTTGTCAAAAGGCAACATAAAACTAACTTATGCATTCTGTTAAGAGCCTTTTTTTAAAGTAATCTCTACACCCAATGTGGGGGCTTGAACTCATGATCCAGAGATCAAGGGTCACATGCTATACCAACTGAGACAGTAAGGCACCCCAACTTGTGCATTCTGAATGGTATGAATCTTATTACTTTTCTGCAAATGAACCATACCATCATGAAATATACAAGAAACATTCCATGATTTTATGTTTTCTCAACAACCAAAGAAATGTGTTCATTCCAATTGGCCTATTAGTTGTTTTAAAGGAAAAGGAGAGTTTTGTTGGTATTACTTCTTTATCCCACCCATGAAAGTAGAAAATTTTAAGGAGTTCTATCATAACTTCAGTAGGAAATATTTCCATTCAATCTATCACTCATTCAACTGAATTTGTTCTAGGTCCTGAGGATGAAGCAGTGGACAAAGAAGATGGAGTCTTTGCCCTCATGGCAATAGTGCTAATTAGAAAAACAAAAGGAGGGTGAAGGGGTTAGAGAGTATGGAGGGGGGGAGCAGGTTGCCCTATCATATAAGAAATCAGGGCAGTCTGTTTTCATCACTGCTGTGCAGCACAGATTTAAAGGAAATGCATAAGCACACCAAGTGGGCATCTGGTAGACAGAAGTGGCTAAGCTGAAGGTGTCCTGCGACCCTGGAGAGAAACGAGCCCATGGTCAGAGAGAGATATGGGGCAGGTAGGTGGAGGGGTGATGATAATAAGCATCATGTCAGGTACATAATCTTTGGGGAGACCTTGGCTTTGACACACAGTGAAACTGAAAACATCCAAGATCATGAAGTGGATTACATTTTAAAAGGATCACTCTAGATACCTTGAGAAGGAAGAGAGATGAGGGACTGAGCAGGATGGAAGGAAGAGCCCACTTGGGTGGTGACTGCAATAATTCAAGTAAAGATAATGGTGGCTCAGTCGGCCACAGTAGTGGTGATCAAAACCAGGATGAGAACCTGGATACATGTTGAAGGTATAGATCACAAGATCTGCTGATGGACTGGATGAGGTGTAAAAAAGAAACAGAGGAGTCAAGTACAACTTAATGGCATTTATCTTGAGCAACAAGTAGAAAATGGAATTTCTATGTACCAAGCCTGGAAAGCTGGGAGTAGATTGGTCTTTAGATATTTGTTTTGGGCACAGTGAGACTGGGGAGTGTTCTAGATCTTCTAGTAGAGATGCTGAGCTGGTAGTTCAGCTGGCAGTTCCATAGAGTCCAGTGGAGTCATGTTTTAAACCAAAGAGGTTTAAAGGATCTAACCAACAACTTTGATTTACTTTGTAGGGAAGCACAGGGAATGTTCTCAGAAACACATGTTTACTAGAAGCTTTGGCAGGAATCAGGGTCTCGTGAATCCCAGTTAATCTCTTACTTCAATATATCATGTCATAACTGTATGTGAATAAATGGTCAGCTTTTTAAAGGATCTTTAGGGGCGCCTGGGTGGCTCGGTCTGTTAAGCGTCCGACTTCGGCTCAGGTCATGATCTCACAGTCTGTGAGTTCGAGCCCCGCGTCAGGCTCTGTGCTGACAGCTCGGAGCCTGGAGCCTGTTTCAGATTCTGTGTCTCCCTCTCTCTCTGCCCCTCCCCTGTTCATGCTCTGTCTCTCTATGTCTCAAAAATAAACGTTAAAAAAAAAATTAAAGGATCTTTAAGGAAAGGACTGCACTTTCAAATCTTCGAGTAAATGAAAGTGACTTTACTTGTCTCCTTTTTGAGAATGCTCAAAGAGAAATTTAGTCTCTTTTGAATGGTTCAGTTATGATGAGAATATCAATAAATATATAAAGTTGAAAATAAATATGAGGCCTATTTTTGTTTGATTTTTAAAATAATTTATATTTCCAATATCATCTTCCTTTTCTAGCCATTGCCAGTATGTCTCCCAAGAGCAAGTACAGATGATATAAAATATCATCATCATCAAAGTCTAGATGATATAAAAAGGTTTGAGAGGAGGTTCAAAGCATCCTTCTATGAGTAACACCTATTCATTATTGTTTAGTTCCTAGTTTCCACATGTCTTTAACACAGATGAGGCGAGGATAGGACCTTTATGCTGTTTGCAATCAACCTCCCTCTCATATACCATATATACATGTACATGTGCAGACATACATATTTTAGTTCCCCCTTTTGGGGTGGCATTAAGCATTGAGTCTGGCTGCAAAATTATGTTTTCAAATATGAGTTAATAAGCTTTATTTCAGAGTATGATAATAACTTTTTTTGAGCAGAAAAAGGGTAGCTAAAAAAGGTAACTATATCAATCTATATTTTTAAAACATTTTTAATGTTTTTTTTTTTTTTTTTTTTTTTTTTTTTTTTTTTTTTTTTTTTTTTTGACAAACAGAGCATGAACAGGGGAAAAGCAGAAAGAGAGGGAGACAACAGAATCTGAAGCAGGTTCCAGGCTCTGAGCTGTCAGCAGGGCCCGACGTGGGGCTCAAACCCACGAACTGCAAGATCATGACCTGAGCCGAAGTCGGATACTTACCTGACAGAGCCACCCAGGCACCCCTCAATCTATATTTTAAATATTGTTAGCAAACTTTAATATTAAATTTGAAACCAAATAACACGTTTAACGAGAAAAGATTAAAGTAGTCACACTGAAGGTCACGGCTATACAGTAGGACAATAAAATAATAGCTCATCTCTTTTCATCCCCTTCTGTTACACAAGTCAGAAGTAGAATATTGAAGCCAATATGTGATACAGAACAAAACAAAGTCTTTCACGAATTTTAGGGAACAAAAAATCTGTCAGGAAGTCGGACACGGAAAAG
The DNA here is from genome assembly GCF_018350215.1 of Panthera leo. Taxonomy (NCBI): domain Eukaryota; kingdom Metazoa; phylum Chordata; class Mammalia; order Carnivora; family Felidae; genus Panthera; species Panthera leo. Next base: position 32,006,893 of record NC_056687.1, read on the forward strand.
GTCTGCAAGGACAAGAACAGTCCAGGTGGTGACAAGGGCCAGCAATCATGCTGCAGAGCACAATGCTTCAGGCACAAGTGCTGTTGCTTGGACTGGCACACCCATTCACTGCAGTCAATTATGTCTTCATTTCCTCAGTGCAGTCCTTTCTTTTCTGTCCTGCTTGTTGGTCTCCATAGATTGTCGACAGAGAACACAATTACAAAAGATGCTAGAAGATAAACATAGGATGTTTCTGTCTCTGGAAAGTCCATTTCTGGTCTGGGAAACAGCTCACTAAGGGGATAACACTCTTTATTACCTTCTACTCTCCCCTACACATCTTTTAAATAGTTTTAAACATGTAAGATTACATCTAAAAAATACATGCCTATTAGCTTACTTACAAATGTGGTCAAGAAAATCTATTTGTTGCCTGCTCCAAAATTAAGAGAATAAGAATGTTTGGCATGTGGGTAAGCCACGACTACCACTAGCTCTCCCTTTCCTCATGACGAGGTAGTTGTGGAGATGAAATATTATATACCTGCTCTATGAAGAATGCTCAGCCTCTTCATCACTATATGTGTATAAGTTATAGCTAGTAATTCTCACAGAAAACATAGAAGAATTTCTTTGAAAGGGCACCCAAAAGCACTTGAGAATATGTACATCAGTTTTACAAAGTGTCTGTTAGTATTATAAACCATTGTTGATTGATCCCCAACATGTAAGATACAAAAATACAAAAAGTAAGTTAACAGAGCTATTTGAAAATAAAACAACAAAGCATAGGTAACTTTTTTTGAAAAAGTAAAGCAGACTTGCTGTTGAGATTTTGATTTTTTTTCAGATTAATCCCCTTCATTTAACTCAATTTATAGACTGCCAGCCAACAAATTGATTTCTTATTAAAAAATACTCAAATCAGTATTTTTAGTATAACATAGCATAGCATAACATAAATATGTAAACATTATAAGCAAACACTTATGGGATGCTCATGCTAGTTATCAATAATGTTATGAACAGTAATCTCTCTATATATTATACATTCAAGCAATACATTAAGCCAATGTATTGTAGCTTCCCAGAAATTTAAACCATGTTTTAATTTAGAATCAGTTTCTAGGAAATGAAACATAACATCTAGCATGCAGTCATTTTTCATGGTTCCTATCAATCCCTAAAGCTATTTAAGGATTTCATTTAGTATTGTAGGATATTTATAATTAAGCAAAGCAATTTAATACATGTTAAGTAGAAGCGCAAAGATGATTTGTGGGAAGGAATACTTAAAAACTCTGAAATATATCTGACTCCAATTAAGTTAGAATCTTTATCATTATAACAGATTTCTCTTTTCTCTATGGTAATGTCAATTCTACTTTCTGTAGTATGTTATAACAACTCTTATTAAATAATACTACCAATGACAAGACTCTTTAACTGGAGATTAGCAATTCAGGCAACATTAACAAGTTACCAACAAGGGGCATCAAGCTGGCTCAGTCAGTAGATCATGTGACTCCTGATCTTGGGGTTGTGAGTTCAAGCCCCACCTTGGGCCTAGAGCTTACTTTAAAAAAAAATAAAAGAGGGGCGCCTGGGTGGCTCAGACGGTTAAGCGTCCGACTTCAGCTCAGGTCATGATCTCTCGGTCCGTGAGTTCGAGCCCCCGCGTTGGGCTCTGTGCTGACAGCTCAGAGCCTGGAGCCTGCTTCAGATTCTGTGTCTCCCTCTCTCTCTGACCCTCCCCTGTTCATGCTCTGTCTCTCCCTGTCTCAAAAATAAATAAAACATTAAAAAAAATTTAAAAAATAAAAATAATAAAAGAAAAAGGAAAAGGAGTACATATTCAAAACAAAAAAAAGTTACCAACAAAAATTAGAAAAAATGTGGTCAGGATTGTCATTTAATTCCTCCTTATAATTTTTCATAAAAATATCTAATGCTTACCCATTGTTCAATTCTTTGTGATGACTATTTGATGCTCTGTTATTTTAACAATGAGAAGGAAGATATCAATAGGATGAAACAAGGGAATTAGGTAGGGAGCAAATCAAAAAGGACTTTGGGTAACAGGCTAAGAAATTTGGATTTTACCATGAAGACAATGACCTTGTAAGAGATTTGTAGAAAGTAAATGATGAGATAGGGTTTGTATATCAAATAGATTTTTTGGCAAAACAGAAAACAGATGCAGAGCATAAGCAGAGGCAAGTTAAGAAATGCCAAGTGGTGGTGGGGATTGTGAAGTGTCTAGACAACAGATTCTATTCATGGTGGCCACTGAATGGGAAATAATGGTTAATAGATAGGAAAGAAGATGGGGACATTAAATATAACCTGGGCGAATTAACTTCATTCAAACAAGAAAAAAAAAGAAAAAAAGGAATGGATTTGAAGAGATAATAAATTCAGTTCCAGATACTTTTGAGGTGATTATAGGAGGCTCAAGTGAAGATCACAGTAAGCATTTGGTACTTAAGAGTCTGAAATTTAGAACAGAATTCTTGAAGTCATCAGTTACTTGAGTGACTAGAAAAGCAGGAGAGGAGGTCAGAAGCAGGATGGGAGGGAAAAAACGGAGGGGAGGTGATGGGAAAGGAGAGGAGTAAGCAAAAGTTGCACATAAAGGAGACAAGGAAAGTAGGGAACATCACATATACACACTAAAGGTATATATATATATATATATATATATATATATATATATATATATACATACACACACACACACACATACATATACATATAGCATAGTATATATACTATATACAGTATATGTGGTAATATGTAGTATATATAGTATGTGTGTATATATACGTATGTATACGCATATTGTGCATGTACAGTTGCATGTGTGTACATAGGATGCATTTTACATTACATATAAGTATAGTGTATATATATATAAGATCACTGTGATGACTAATTTTGTATGTCATCTTGGCTAGGCAATGTTACCCAGTTGTTTGGTCAAGCAGTAGTCTAGATGTTCCTATAAAGGAATTTTTAGATGTGATTAACATCTAAATCCAAACACTTTAAGTAAATCAGAATACCCTCCATAATGTGGGAAGTCTTCATCCAAATAGTTGAAGGCCTTAGAAGAAAAGGGTGAGATCCCTTCACATCCCTCACCCCTCCACACACACAAGAAGGAAATTTTTTTAAATGTTTTATTTATTTTTGAAGGAGAGAGAGACAGAGTATGAGTGGGGAGGAGCAGAGAGAAAGGGAGACACAGAATCCGAAGCAGGCTCCAGGCTCTAAGCTGTCAGCACAGGGCCCGATGTGGGGCTCGAACTCACAAACTGTGAAATCATGACCTGAGCCAAAGTCGGACACTCAACCGACTGAGCCACCCAGGCACCCCACACAAGAAAGAATTCTACCTCTAGACCCCAGACAGCAACATTGCTCTTCTCTGAATCTCCACCCTGTGAGCATGCCTTGCAGATTTTTTGTTTGTCAGCCCCTCCCCCATCTCCTGTTTTTTCTATAATCTCTCCTATATGTAGACTTAATATTATTTCTGTTTCTCAGGGGAAGCGTCATTAATGTAATCACTTCATAGTTAAGGAATATATATCTGCATTAAAAAATATACTTGCCAAAATATGAAGAGTAGCTTTCTTTGCATGTCTGGATTACGGATGAATTCTACTTTCTTCCCTACCCAGTTCTGTATTCTATGATTTTTCTTGGAAGAGCATATGTTAGTTTTACTATTATAATCAGAAACAAGACATAAACTCTTTAACTAAAAGAATTAAAAATTTATATTACAAATCCTAAAGAAATCTTTTATGGCAACTATTACAAATTTTCCAAAATTGTATACATGTTTGAAATTGTATACAATTTTAATATAGAAATTTGTCTAATAAAAATGCAATGAAGATTATAGGTTCCTTTCCACGTATTTCAACTAACTTTTATAGTGTGCCAAAATATTAAACATTTGGCCTTGCCCAAATGGATGCGATATTTTCCAGAGCACCAAATTTTGCTCATACTGTGAAAAGATGGTCTATCATATCTAAAAAAAGAAGATTATAGCTAGAAAGGGTGGGAACTGATCAACAAAATAACAGACCAAAAGAGGGTCACAAAACAGAAGTTTGTTTGGGATTAACCATCAAACCAGCATCCATTGAGAAAGGTGCCAATGGACAAAAATGTGATTTACCTGGTACTGGGAGCACACAGAGTGCCTATTTTGAAGATGATATCATTAAGTTCACTAAGCTAAACATTTGCATCATTAAGTTCACTAAGCTAAACATTTGCATCACACCTTGATCATTTACTCTGATCTCATGCTCACCCAGCAGTAGCCCAAAGGGAATAGGTATGCCTTTCTATTATGGCCATAAAGAGAAAAGTTGATGTTTGGAGAACGTTAAATGTCTGAGTTAGCGGTCTGGTTTATGTTCTACAGGTCTCCTTGAGTTGATTAATATTAATCCACCCTGAGCAACAGATCCACTCTTGCAGTGCTAACAAACCAGGTATCTGAACCTGCAAAGTCAGGCAGTATGCAGACATAGGTAGATTCAGCAAGGCAAATTTGCTAAGGCCACCTTGTGAGAGCTACCTGTGTAGAGAATATGCCTTAAACAATTGCCACATCTCTACATTGCCAGGCAACGTTGAGTTTTTCATTAATATTTTACACCATAATTATTCAAATTATATGCTCCTTGGAACTTAAAGTGGCTCCGATAACCTCATTAAGATATGCTTTACATATTATTATGTGTCTTTAAAATTCTCTGCTCAGGCTTCATGCATTAAACTTTTAAAACTAGGTCACTCACATGAGTACAAGAAGGAAGAAAATTCTATTTTAAATATTGTTTAGCAGAAAAAAGTATTTTTATTTACACAAACATCCTAATAGAAACAAAAGAAGGACTGCAAAAGAAACTTGAATTTACCACAGACTGCTCATTCACTCAACATAAAATGATGAATACTTATTCAGAAATGGTACACTATCAGAACTTTCTAGTTTTTTAAAGCTTCATGAGTAACAAACTGTACTCTAAAAAGAGGATCTATTTTCTAATTAAACTACATAAGGGTTGTCATTTCTTTACAGTTTTGAGTATCAGAAATGGGTTCTGAACAGGAAATGTAGATGGCTGTTTCCAAAACTTATTGTAAATTATTAATAGAAAACACAAAACTTCAGCTAAACTTGAGAAGTATAGTTAACCTACAGTAAATATCATACCCTAGCCAAAAAAAAAAAAAAAAAAAAAAGAAAGAAAGAAAGAAAGAAAAAAAAACAGTATGAAAAAATCCAGGGGAAAAGGCCAAGAACAAGCACATAAACAAAGTGAATAAACATGTCACCAGAAGAATATAGGAGCTATCTAACGCTGAATAACTTCCCTATGCTTATTACAAGCATGTCATCTTGGGAGATAAAATATAGTACCATAAATTTAAAGGTCACTGAATTTTTCAAGGTAACCCAAACATTGTAAGAACATACAATTAATTCTCCCAACAGTTAGTGTATAACCAATAATTGCAAGAGATCCAGCTGCCTCATAAAGTCTATATCTACTTATGTGCCCTGACCTTTAGGTACAGTCCAACTTAATAAAAATAAACTAAATTATCCAACCTCCTTTGATATACTTTATGTTTAGAGTATACTGACCCAAAAGAATTCTCTTTAAAAATTATATTTCATACAATTAAGTGAATACTCTGCATTTGACCAAAATGTATTTCACATTTTGGACTGTCATTGTAATCTATAAGAGATGACAGATAGACATTTGAAAATTATCACCATTATTTTCTCTAGTCCTAAAGAGCCACTCCTAAATTTCACCTTCTTATTCCTTTAAAAAATCCCATTCAGAATTATTCTATTAACTTTTCAGAACAATGTTTACAGTGTTAACTAAAGGCTAATTACATTTAAAAGTGAGTTTAACAGTTTTAGTTATATTTTTTTAATATATTTTTTTTTTACCGTTTATTTATTTTTGAGACAGAGCATGAGCAGGGGAGGGGCAGAGAGAGGGGGAGATATAGAATCAGAAGCAGGCTCCAGGCTCTGAGCTGTCAGCACAGAGTCCGACCCGGGGCTCGAACTCACAGAGTGTGAGATCATGACCTGAGCTGAAGTTGGACACTTAACCGACTGAGCCACCCAGGCGCCCCGTTTTAGTTATATTTAAATCCATTTTTTAAAACCTCCAATCAGAGCTCAGGCAGTAAATATTATTTATTACATTTATTCAAAGAATATTCAACCTTCTAAAAACTGTTTTCAAGGCCCCAAATGGGTGGTATAATAATTAGGTAACAAATTTGTGTAAACAAATGAATACGACAAGTACTGAGAATATGTACATAAAAAAATATTGTAGCCTCATAGACAAGCTTCATTATTTAACTACTGGACATGGGTATATAGGACATGAGGAAATGTGTTTTTCTGCAATTGTAACAGGTTAATTGGCAGACACTAAAAAACTTGAAATTTTGAAAATCTAAATTTTGTATGCCATTGGTAATGAACCACAAATGGTTAACTTGAGAGTTAAACATCAGTTGGGTCCTGATTAATAGCCTGATGTTTTGAAGTGTGCTCTATTTTTACAACAATCCCAAAGAAGTCAGTCCTGAAGATTCCTATTCTCGTTATTAGAAAACAAACTTGAAGAGGTTAAGGCAGTGGTTCTCAAAGTGTTATCTCTGGACCAGCAGCATCAACATCATATGGAAACATTTTAGAAATGCAAACTCTTCAGACCCAACTCCAGACCTGCTGAATCAGAAACTCTGGGGGTGCAGTCAGCAATCTGTGTTTTATCAAACTCGTCAGGTAATGGTGATACATGCTAAAATTTAGAACAACCATGGGTTAAGGTAATTTGCCTAAGGTTATACATCTAGTAATTGGTGAAGCCAGAGGGGGAATCAGGTCGGCTTCTCTCTTTTAAGGCCCAAGCTTTAAGTCAGTATCTTAATATGACCTTCAGTTAAAGGCGACCCTTTTGGTTTCAAACCTGTATTTCTTCCTAAGTTGGGTGACTTTTGATAAAGAGAGTATGCTGCACATAATGGAAGAACTTTGATGTTACAGAATTTTACAATGTCTCAAGGTCAGCATTCTGACAAATGTTCAACTGTCATGTAAAACACAGGAAACATTCCTGATATATTATCAAGATTTGAGATTGAAATATATAATGCCTCTAGCTCCCAGCTGCTGATCTGGCCAGACAAATTCTCCATCCCACCTTTCTCAGACTATACACAGGCCTTCTTCATGAAACAGAAAGGGGGCAGTGTTTTAGGACTGGGGCTCTGACAAGGAGAGGGTTATTTATTGTTGGGAAGCAAGCAGAACAGGGGACATCCCTCCTCTCAGAGGACACAGCAGAGGAAATCAGGAGCAAACATTCAGGCCCCACATCTCTAAAAGAGCTCTCTCATTTACCTCTTCATCCATCCTAGATCCCTCCCTCACCAGGGCCATAAGCAGACTTTTCATGAACCATGCCATACCCAAGCTATTAGCACAAACAAGCCCTGACATTGGGACCATCAGTGCGAGCCAGATTCTCAGGCAGATCCTTTGAAAGTGGAAATCTGGAATCAGCGTGGGTGCATGTCCAACATACTTTGTGTAAAGGAATATCCCTGGCCATACACAGAAGTCAGGTTTTCCACAACTGAAATAATAATAATGAAGAGACTGACCATAATTACCTCAGGACATATCCTGAGAACTGCTTTTTAAAAATCCCAAAATGCTTTTTTCCTAAACATGCATAAATCACTCATTCATTCAACAACTATCTGCTGAACTCCTGTTCTGTACCATGTAGGGTCTGGATGGAATGTAGGGAGGGTGGGGAGACCAGTGACAGACCCCTGAATTTGTACAGTAGAGTGTAACTCATGTCAGGGTGGTCCTCGTAGAGACAGAGTGAAGTATTAAAAATGGAGCTGGGGTATTTTTGGAAGTAGAATATTACTGTTGAATTAAATGCAATGACAACATTTTAAGTATAGGTTTTGGAGAAAGTATGATTTGAGAGGTGATAAGATCTAGGATAGGATCAAGGAAATGTAGAGGAAAAGATTATTGTGGATGAGAAGGTCAGAGAACTAAAGGCCAATTTTCCAAGATGGTGACGGATATTAGAATTGAAAGGCAATAAATATGGTGTTAAAGTTATTATTACATGAAACAGAAGAACTAGAGAGTGCCAGTGTTTGATAGCAATGAGGAAGGATATTGGGAGGTAGTCTGCTTAAATGAACATCAAAGAAACAGGGATTTTTGGAAGAGGAGAGAAGAGAAATCATATTTTTGTTACCTCATTAGGTGTTTCAATTAGAAAAAAAATGTGGAGAACCATTGCTTCAAGAACATAATGATGTCTCTAGTTATTCTGGTCTAACTATGATAAAGACCTTCTCTTTGGTTCAGAGGAAACAATGATGGATTTTTTTCCCCCCAGAAGGATCATTACTTGGAAACTAAGGGAGATGAAAATGGAAAAAAAAAAAAAAAAAAAAAACAATAGTAGAAAAGCAAAGAAATGAATAAGCTTAAAAAGGGGTTCCTCAACATAAATAGTCTAACCGCAGATGGAATTGCCTAGAACCAGGACTGAACAGTCGGCCCTGATTCATTTTCCTCGCCCAGAACCCATGGGCCTTGCCTGCCAAATGAAGTGGCTTCAATTCAACTCAAACCAGAGGTAGATTTTTAGCCTCTGCCAGGACCTCCTAGGTACCAGCCTTCAAGGTATTCTCTTTGGCTGCCCTCTGCTACTGGAAGCTTCCTTAGTCCAGTAAAAGATACCTCTTCTTGGAGGAGGCACTTTCCCACCTAGTCACAAATTCTCCTCTAGGTTTTGTTGCTGTTTTAAATTCCAGCTTTACTGAAAAAAAAAAAAAAAATTCCAGCTTTACTGAGGTACCATAGACAAATAAAATTATAAAGATATTTAAAGTGTCTATCGTGATTTGACATGTGTACACATTGTGGAAGGATTCTCCCATCTAGTTAATTAACACATCTGTCACAGTATTTATGTATGTATTTATGTATTTAATATATTTATTTATGTATTTATGTATGTATGTTTTATTTATTTATTTATTTATTTATTTATTTATTTATCTATCAGTGGTAAGTACCTTTAAGTTCTACTCTCTTAGCAAATTTCCTTATACAATATGGTGCTGTCCCTTAGAGTCACCATGTTTTACATTAGATCCCCAGACCTTATTCACTGGGGAAATAGGGAGGGGCTGGTGAAAGAATACGTATTTTCCTTTTCTAGTTTTGAAGCTGCCCTGCTAGAAGGTTTTCTCAAGCATCCCAGGTGGTTGCAGGTGAACCGCCTTCACCAATTAAATTCCTGCTACGTCCTTCTCATATGTGGACTACCATTAGTCTTGCAAAGGAGCTTATGGGTTTCTTCTTCTTCTCCTTCTTTTAAAGGTTTTATTTTTATGTAATCCTGACACCTAATGTGGGGGCTCAAACTCACAACCCCGAGATCTAGAGTTCCATGTTCTACTGACTGAACCAGCCAGCTGCCCCTCTTCTGCACTTTTTTTTTTTTTTACTAAACAACCTTACCCATTCTTTGGCCTTGACTATCATATTGATGATGAATTTCCTAAAGATATTTCTGGCCTGTAACTCTCCTAATTTCCTTCTCTGATTGCATGAGGACATTAAATACACAAATCCAACTTCTATCTTCTCCTTCAGAAGCCCTATTTTTCTTCCAATCTCCTTTATCTTCAGAAAATAGCATCACCTTTCTTAGTTTCCAAGGTTACAAAATGTCCTATCCGGACTCTGCATTTCCCTTCAACCCTTCATTCAGTCAGTCAATCACCCTGAAAAAATTTCTCAACATAATTACATAATTTCTACCATTTCTCCTGCCACTTTCCTGCCTTTGTATTCTTCTGCACAACTGCCTTCTCAGTCTTCTGCCTGTAATATATCCTTCACATTGACTCCAGGCTTTCATTTTCTAAAACCTGACTTTTAGTCTATTACTTCCTGCAGTCTAAAAGCTTCAGTGACTCCTATTATAGAATAAAGTTCTAACTTCTTAGCGTGGTTATACAAAGTTCCATTTTCATTACATATTGCCATGAATTCTACCTAGCTGCTGTCACATCCTGAATATAGCATTTGTCTCTGCTTTTATGTCTTATCATCCATAAGACAAAAAATACCTTTCCCTTACTCATTCTTCAGGCTATCCTTCAAAAGCTACCTCTTCAAAGAAGCTTTCCTTGATCTTTTTTTTTTTTTTTTTTTTTTTTTTTTTTTTTTTTTTTTTTGCTTCCCGTTAAAATAACTGCAATTTCCTTTATGTGCCAAACATTTTTTTGTAGCTCTCTTGAGCCCCTTACATCTAAGTAGGTGTATATAGACTATTTCTCAACTAGACTAAGTTTCTTAGACTTTCTAGGATATTTAATACAAACTGTTGAACAAGTAAAAGAGAGGACAGAAGAAGGTTCCCTAAGACTTTCACATTTCAGACTATTTGGATTTAGAACACCCCGAGCATGGTAGATAGAATAGCTCTCCAGTGAGCTCTCCAGCTCTCCATGTCCTAATCCCTAGGATCTGTGGATATTGTTACCTTGCATGGCAAAAAGGGACTTTGCAAATGTAATTAAGGCAATATATCTTAAGATAGGGAGGATATACTGGATTATCCAAGTAGACCTGATGTAATCAAGGAACCCTTACAAGCAGAGAGCTTTCTCTGATTTGTATCAGAGAGATGTGGCAAAAGTCAGAGAGGCTATAAGCATGAGAGAGGTTCAGTCAGCCCTTGCTGGGAAAAAGTTAACCTCTAGGAGCAAGGACTGGCCTCTGTTTGACAGGCAGCAAGGTTAACAGGGCCCTCATCCCGAAAACCACAACCACAACCACAACCACAACCACAAGGAACTGAATTTGGCCAACAACTTGAATTAGACTGGAATTAGATTCTTTTCTAGAATCTTCAGTAAGGAGCACAGCCCTAAGCAACTTCTTCATTCTAGCTCATGGGACCCCAAGCAAAGGAACTGGCTGAGTCCACTCAGACTTCTGGCCTGCAAAACATTGAAATAAGGGTGTGTTGTTTTAAACTGCTAAATTTGTGGTGATTTGTTAAAAGAGCAATAGGAAATGAATACAACAAACTTAAGGCATCAGTTTTTGTTAAGGATCCGAGAGTATCTGAGAGAATCTAAGTGATTAGTCCTTAAAAAGTCACTTTTACTCACGGAAACCTGACTAAATTTAAATAAGCAAAAATGCTGTTTTTATTTAAAAATATAAACACGGTTCCTAGCTTCTCTCCTGTTCTGAACATACTTGAGAAATATGATGTAAACCTCTCAGCAATTACCAGAGGACAGTGTTTGGGCGGAGGATATTTATGCCAGAATTTGCAGGGTGTCATATCCTCTTGATAATTCTAATACACCCCATTCCCCAAATCCCTCTCCAAACCTTCTCCAGTCCAGCTGGTTAAGAAACACTGATTTGGAAATGTCAAGGACCAAACCTATACTTTTAAAGACTCTTAATGAAGTTTAAACTAATCATAACTGTAATCTTCTGAAAGCTGGATCTTAAACTGCCCCAAAGATCCAGTTTTCAGAAGAAACAAATAACCGTATCAATACCAGGGTAATGTCAATAACATTATGGTAATTATGGAAAGAATTTATTGAATGTTTACTCTGAGCCAAGAAGCGTTCTAAATATCATAGGTCACTGAATTTACCCAGAATGTATAGGATAGTCTCTAATTCTCTCTCCTTCAAATGAAGAAATTGAGGGAAAACAAGTGAACTAAGATGTCCTGGGTCTCACGCGTAAGAAATGGTTCAGGTCATAATTAATCTAGAGACCTAACATTCTCAACATCCTATCCACTCGGAACTGTAACAGCATCTAACATCCACTGAAACCTTTTCATATTTTATCGACCATACTTGCATTTTTCATTACAAACCTTTAGATTTTTAGGTCAAGGGACAAGAAGCAGCAGCCAATCAGGAAATAGGCAAACTATGTGTGAAGAAAACAGTGTGAAGGCAGAATGGGAGCTGGTGGTAAAACCAGCAGGGGAGGCCATGGCAAGAGGGACTGCCAACCACAAGCCTGGTGTCACTCGCCAGGAGGCTATTTTAGTAGTGGGGAGTGTACAGGGATCTGGGGAAAGTAGTCTCCCTACCACTGAGCCAATGGTTCTTCCCAGTTACTGCAGGAGCAAGGCCAAAAATTACACTTGTTTTATAGTTTCTTCATTTCAGGGGATTCTTTGGATCTGAAATTTCATATGCTTGGTTTCAATCCACCATGTTCTTTCAGTTAAATTTCAGCTGCTTTCAGTTAGTAGGCTAGGGAAATATGCCAAAATATACCCAAATGTAGTCACTGTTGCACTGCATGCTATTTCTGGTCCAACTACTGGGAGCTGAAAGAACGAGGGATGGGAGGGTCTGTTGACCAGCAAGATCATTTTGACAAATGTTAGACAGACAAATGTCTCATCTGGGAGCGCATGGAAGAATCCATGGCACACTGATTCAGCTGAGAATAACATAACTTTTTATGCCCTGTAATTAAAATTTATTGTACAACAACCTGTTGCCTCCACACTGCTACAAGATTACCGCCAACGTAAAGGTGTAAGGTCCTTCGGAGAGTTGGCTTGCTGCATTCTCTGCTGCTTATGTAGTTCACAAATTCATTGACTGCTTTTTTTCCCATCTTATCAGGAGCATAATGAGATTTACCCTTTCCTCATCGGGAAGAATATGTTAATTTATTATCTTCCAAACTACACTAATCCATCTCACTTATCCCTCTTCTTCTAAAAACAAGCAAACAAAACAAACAGCTGGCTTCATGGCTTATGAAGGAATGCCATTTACCTTCTGAACCCTTTTCTTTGCCTCAGATGATCAGCTCTTAGCCAAAAGCAATAATCCTGGTATTCACAATGTTTATGAAAGTGAAAACAAATTAATTGCCTTGCGTAAGCGATTTAATTTGTGGGAATCCAGATATAAATTGATATAGCATTTCCCTTGGGAGGTCTATGCATGAAGAGCCTATACTTAAGTAATTTTAATAAATTTCCAAATAACATTATATAAATGTAAACAAATTTTTCAGGGACAAAAAAAGTTCCTAAGAAAGATAGTTTTTACATAGCAATGCATAGTCTGAAATTTGATTAATTCCTTAACAAGTAAGTTAATTTCTTACAGCTAAATTAACCTCAAAATTCCTTTTCAAAATTATCTTATGTATGTAGATGTATTTTGAATTAAATACAACCAGTTTTAGATTCTAATGGTATTAGCAGAAAGATCTTTTGCTTTTCATAATAACTTTTTTTAATAGATTTAGAAAATCTGTCTTATTAATTTTTTTTTTAGAACATTACCTAATTTAACCCTCTGAGCAAATAGGAAAAAACAAACCAAACCAAACACAAAATTCTTTTCATGGGAGAACAAGAGAAAAGAAAAAAAAAAGACATTAAAAAAAATCACTACCAGATGATATTGTTGACCCGAATGGTTATAAACAGTTTGAAAAACGAATGACTTGTTTTTGTTTTATGTGATAAATTTTCATATTTGAATACTATTGTAATGGAGGATGCTATCTTTACTAAAACAGACCCCCAATTTTTTGTATCACCATTCAGTACATTCTAGAATGTAATCTACTACTGGTACTCGTACCAGTGACGGCGGGCTACTGTGTTGACTGGCTTGTGGGAAACTGTTTAGATCAGGATGTGTGTCTGCACATTTTACTTATTAATTTGAGCTGCATAAACCAAGCACAGTTCCCTTTGTGCAGTACTTAGGGGAAAACAAATAACTGGAACAAAGTGTACAATGCAAAATTACAATGAATTACTATCAAAATTGCCATAAATGTCATAGCAACAATTCTGTGGTGAAAATGCTGCCTTGCTTTGATTTTGCTTCGCAACTGGCAAGTGCATTATGATACCAGAATGGCAAAACAAATTTTCACCACCACAGTCTCTAGTCATTTGCACTTAAATATATCTGATGTTCCATTTTTACCTTAAGAATAGTACCCCAAAATGTGAATTGCTTCTTTACTGCACATCTCATACACTGCCTTGTATAATACAGTTATAAGGATTTGCCTATGTTTACGAGAAAAGTATTTGAACACCATTAATGTCAGAAAGAGTGTCTTATGTTTGTGCTCTTCTCTAGTACCTAAAATAGTGCTTTGCCCAGAGTATACATTCTAAAAGTATGTATTAAATTAAAGAAGTTCCAAAGTTATATGAACTGTAATTGTTTTCGAGACAATGGAAGGCATGATAGTAAATTTTTAAACTTTATCATGGTTTGAGACACAGTAATAAGCTATTATTAAATCATACCATCTATTATAATCTTGATAATATGCACAAGTAATTCCAGTTACTACCCAGAACAATCCTGTCTTTACAGGAAGACCTCAGTTTTTCTTAATGATCTCACACAGATCTGCATTTCAGATCTAGCTTGTCAGTTACCTAAAACAACTCTTACACTCCAAAATCGAGACATCTGTGGAAAAATGCAACTTCGGATATTCCTCCTGCTTAATGGTCTCTCTGTACCCTCAGAGCTCCCCACACACAACCACATGCCAGCCTCATTCATTATATCTAGGGCTATGGTGTTAGGTCCCCTGGTCATTCATCCTGGTCAATATTTTAAAGTTAACAGAAAAGCTCCAATGCTTACCCATCATCCTTATAAGAGTGATTTCCCAAGTTTCACAACTCACACACACAGGGGATGACTTGGGGCGCCTGGGTGGCTCAGTCAGTTGAGCATCTGACTTCAGCTCAGGTCACGCTCTCACAGTTTGTGAGTTCGAGCCCTGCGTCAGGCTCTGTTCTGACAGCTCAGAGCCTAGAGCCTGCTTTGCATTCTTGTCTCCCTCTCTCTGCCCCTCCCCTGCTCACATGCTGTCTCTCTTTCAAAAATAAAATAAAGATTAACAAAATATTAAAAAAAAAAAAGGGATGACAAAAGTTGCCAGGAAAAGAGAACCATTCAATATGCTTCATAAATTACTATGTATTAATTTTACTACCAATTTATAGTCATCTCACCAGACACTAAGTTATGTGAGTTAAATGTATTTGTGCAAACATATTATCTTAGCTTTGCATTTCTAAGGTTTAATACAAACTGCAACACAAATTTATTCTGAAGTTCATAGAATTAAAATTCTCCACTAAAAGATTGTTTTTGGGGTAGGATTTTTAGGAAATGGCTCTAATGGTGAAAGAAAGAAACTCAACATTAATTGTGATCTTTAAAAAGACACACAAAATTTCATTTACTTGCGGTCTGATGGGGGAATGTGCTAGTTCAACAGGGCAAGGCTCCTTGGCTGACAAGCCAGCATTCCGATATAAAACATATTTAGCTTTACATCAAATGTTGGACATGGTTCTCAAATAGAAGATATAGATACAGCTCTCTTAATATATCTCTTTCTGTATATATCATAGGTAGCTTTGACCAAATCCAACTGTAACAAAAATACCTCTTGGAGATTCTATCTCATGTTCACCAAACAGCCACCAAGTGTTACACATTTTGGAAAAGAGACACATTTGAACTCTTATCATCCTCGCATTATGTTTGCATAAATATTATTTGTATGCTCATTAAAACTGTCTTTCTTTTGTAATTACATTTGGACTTCAATGAACACAAATATCTGCCAACCAAAAGCAATACAAAATTTAGAAAATTATTCTCTATTTATTACTAGCAATGCTTATGTGTGTGAAAAAAAGGCACAGGCAAATGTGCAGAGAACAGCATTTCCCACAGGTATTCCTTGAACCACCTGTGCCCAAAGAGAGACGCTTCACTTAAAATAAGGCAGGAAAGATGGAGACTGCTAACTCTTACCATAAAAGAAAACTGTTTGCCTCTGTTTACCAAATTGATAGACTGTGGAACCCTGCTTCCCATCCCCACCCCATGCCATTTCCTCAGACACAAACATGCACATATTAAATAAAGGAAGCACTATTATGTCGACCTGGAACCAGAAATATATTTTGTAATAATGCACTGCAGAGGCATAAATTCACATAGCAATCCAGGTGACTAAAGTAAAATACATTTGGGGATCTGAGAACTCTTACAGTTGTTAAATATTCATCCACATAATTCCTGTTTTGCACTGGTCAATGTAGAAACAACTTAACTTCCATGGTTTTAAAACTGCTGTGGATAATTACAGTTCATACAGGGCTTTGTCTACACTGCTTTTATCTCTCGAGAATAGTAGATGATGGGAGAGAAAAAAGAAATATAGTCTATAATACCAGACCATGAAAGATCTCCACTGGTATCAAACTGTGATACTATACATAGCCGCAATTTACACAGGAGAGTTTAGACTGTAATAGATCCTTTGTGCTTCAGTTACTCCCACCCAAGAATGTGATTAGAATAAGAAGACAAAATTGCCCACTAGGTTTATAGTTCTTCTTTGAGAGATTTGGTCTATCACTAATTTTGACAAATTGAGACATTATTTTCATTGAACTTTCTGTTTATCCTGGAGAACAATTCAGTACCTCATTAAGAAAATCTCTTTGCTCTTAACTTGAATATTTCAAGGGATGGTTCCTTTACCACAAACCCAAGCAATCAGCTCCATTCCTGTGTGTTCTTTTCTTTTCTTCAGATTATTGTTCCACGAAGCTACCTTGTCAGGAAACCAGAAAATTGCCTTCTTCATTTATATTACCTTAGTCTTATTTGTAGTCTTATGATTATATCTCTTCATTCCCATGGGAGAGAGGCAAAATGCTAGCAGTCAGAGGATACAGGAAATTGAAATTTTGTCACCTGCAGAGGACTAAAAATGTGTTTGATTTTTTTTCCCTTCAATGTTAAGAAAGGATCTCTTGTGCGTGAAAGAAAATTACCTTCCCTTCAGTAAGACACATCTGGAAATATTCTTAACTATACTCTTGCAGAATGACTAAGAAAGCTGATACCAATGTTTTTGTGATTTATTACAAGAATGCAGTAGAGTCTTTAAGGGATGTTTTCTTTTACTCAGCTATTTGCTTGGGAATCATGATGCAACTGATAGCCAGAAACAGAAATTTTTCTTCACCGGAGGGCATTTTGCTCCAGATATCTATACACCGCATCAAAATAAAGTTGAAACCAAATAACCCAGTGGGCTCTTCAGACTTGCAGAAATGCCTTCTAGCTTGTTTTAAAAGCCAAATTGGCTACAAATTTTCTTCAAGTGGTCCACAATAGAACTCTTATCTTCTTATTCATCAAATCTTCAACAGAAGAATTCTGCCATCTCCTAAGATCTCGTGCTGTGCAGGCAGAAAATGCGACTACAGCAGAGTAACCCAATTTGCCTTAGAATTGAGACTAATAGCAGACCCTCTCTGTCTATTCTTGTCTTAAAGGCTTGTTAGACTCCCGATGGGGAGGAAAGTTTCCCTGCTGATAGAGTTGTAGCATATCAAAAATGAATCATGAGTACAAAGAAAGATTATTTTGTTCAATGAGACATTTCTTACTCCCTTGCTCAGGCGACAGCATTTCTGGCTAATTACCCAATTACCACTGATATAAGGTATGTGGAGAGAATTCAGGACGCAAGGGAAGGAAACACGTGGAGCCACCAGGACTTGATAATACTGTATTCCTATTCCAGTAATGTAGTGGAGGGACAAGAGCACGGAAGAAAATTATTACAATACACACTGCAACGCACTCAGAAATACGATGATTACCAAACTGTATAGAGGATGCGACAGCAAACCTGGGAGATCCTAAAGACAAAAGAAAAACGAAAACAACTCAAGTTCTGCGTTAGAATTGAAAAAAGAAAACAAGAGACAAAAAAAGTTGATGATATCGTCCAATGATATACCCAAAAAAGAAACTGGAGTCAATTTAATGGGTGGTTTAAAATATTATTATCTTTTCGTTTTATAATGGCATTATTTCTTACATATCTGGAGCAAGTGCCTCCCTGCTCAACTAAATGATCTACTATTAGAAATCTTGTGTTTTAATCCACAATTTAAGGCAGGACCCAAAGGTGGCAACAAAACTATTGAAGTTCACTGTTAAAGTCCTCACACTAAAATTTCAGGGTAAAGTAAACATAGGGAAATTGAGCATTATATAACACTGAAGCAGGAAAGGATTTATGCACTCAAGCACAAGATAAAAAGGGAAAAAATACACTTGGTACATCCCAGCTGTCTTCCATTATATATAATTATCCATTCTCAGCCTGAGCTAGGGAACAAAAGCTTAGAAAGAACAATGAATACGTAGATGTCAAAAGGTAATGCTTCTTTTCAAATACTGTATGTAGCTTTTTTCTTTTTTAAAGAAGTGTAGGTAGAAACAGAACAACCTGTCTCTGTTTTGCAAACTTTGTCTTATTTTGCAAGCTTGCATAAAATGATGTTAAAAAGTGTTGATCAAGAATAACTTCTATTAAACAGTAAATTATAAAGTAATTTCTGTCTCAAATTAATAAGAATTATTTAAAATAAACATGTTTATTTCTTATCACATGAGCACATTATTTAAAATTTTAAAGCTGAAAATCAACTAAAAATAAGCTATTCTTTAGAAGAAACCTTTCTGTTGCCACAAATGACTCAATGAACTTGATATTTAACTATCCTCTTTTCAAAATTATCTTTTTTATCAAAGCTACAATCTCAGTATTTTTAGAGTTAAGAATTTTGAATCCATCTGTCTCTTTAATTGTTCAACTTAACCCAGTAATTAAACTTGTATGTAATATTTTGAGGGGTGAATCTCTCCATTTAAACCAACAATTTTGTGTGATAGAAGTTTCAAAAATTTGTATTTTGCGTTCTACCCACAAGTAATAAGCTTTAAACAAGAAAGTTAGTGTTTCATATCTGCTATAATTAAACAATATAATGAAGAGTAACTTCAGTATACAGGTCACCAGTACTTGGTCACCCTTTCAAAGATTAAGATGCTTTCTATAGCTGTTTTAAAGAAGATGATACCATGGCAACTGAAAACAAAAAGAACTTTGTGTAAAATATGGGTCATGAATTTAAAAGAGCAGAAGGACTTTACTTTTTAATGGGTATTTTTTGTCATTCATTGTATGCACAGTTCTCATTTCTCATCTGCACTGACTTTGTGTACCACCTCTGCTTCTGTTGGGGTTTGTTCCCTTGAATTGCCTTAGGGGGCCTGGCCGAATGCATCTATCTATTTGCCTGCAAGTTGACAGAATACTGTAACGAAAAGAAGTTGGCAGTAAGTCTGGAGGTTGCTGATATTAGGGTTTCTGATGCTCAGCGCGGCCTCCAAGGTCCCACACTCTCATTTTTAGTTCTCCATATAAATGTGTTTGCCATGTCTCTCCCTTGTGATCAAAGGAGGACTCCTCCTAGTGCCCACATCTCATCCCCACCCCACGGAACACTATCTTCACAAAGACCCGAATGGTTAGGAATAAAAACCTTTCCCCTGCATTGCCTTACAGGAAGAAACGATTCCCCTACAACGATGCCCCTGAAAGGACAGAACTAAGTCAGAATGAGGAGGTTTTTCGGTTGTACTGCATAACTTAGAGGGAGGGATGTTTCCCAGGAGCACGCTGGTGCAAACTTCCGTAAACGTCGGGAGTTATGGCTGAACCCATCATCAATGGCAAGGGGGGTAAAAAAGATTGCCCAATCAGGACTCATCCTCTCAAACTGGGCCCATGGCTTCCCAGGTAACATGGAGATACTGTGAGCAAGAGAAAATGGGATGGAAGAGAGAGAACGGAGTGTCAAGCAATCTACCAATCTTGGGACATGGGCCTCCACTTACTAACTAAATGACCCTGAAGATGTTTCCTTTCTAAATCCGTTTCTACACCTGTAAAATAGGAATTAAAATAACAGCATGTGCTCCATGAGATTATTTTAAAGATTAAGTGACATATGTGTAAATATATGTGTAAAGCACTAGGTATAATTCCTGGAATACACAAAGTGTCCAGCAAAGGCCATTTGTTGTTAGCTATTATGATGCTATGAAAAATATGAGATCTTAGGGGCGTGTAGGTAGCTCGGTCAATGAGTGTCCAACTCTTGATTTCAGTTCAGATCATCATCCTAGGGTATAGGATTAAGCCCTACATCAGGCTCCACTCTGAGCATGGAGCCTGCTTCAGATACTCTCTCTCCCTCTGCCCTCTCCCCCACCAATGTGCGCTCTCTCTCTCTAAAAAGACAAAAAAATTACAAAAAATAAATATATGAGATCCTGGGGCGCCTGGGTGGCTCAGTCGGTTGAGCGGCCGACTTCGGCTCAGGTCATGGTCTCGCGGTCCGTGAGTTCGAGCCCTGCGTCGGGCTCTGTGCTGACAGCTCAGAGCCTGGAGCCTGTTTCGGATTCTGTGTCTCCCTCTCTCTGACCCTCCCCCGTTATGCTCTGTCTCTCTCTGTCTCAAAAATAAATAAACATTAAAAAAAAATTTAAAAATATGAGATCCTGCATTGCCTATTTTAAGAAAAGCCACATTTCCTCGTTTTCTTCTAAAAGTAACCTCCTGAAAGGAAAAAAAAGAGTCATCTGAAGACAGCGGTGCCTATGTGAGTGTGAACATTCGAAGCAGGAGGGAAGGACACCCGTATGAAAGTCAGTGACATAAAGCCTGGTTCAGTTTGTGACAGTAGCTATGATCCCAAGCCTCTGAAGAGTTAATGATTAAGAAGCTTTGTGCTTTTCATATGGGTCAGTTTCATTTTTATTATGTAATTTAAAATACATTGACCTTTAGATTTTCAGCTTTTCTTATAAGGTATTAAATTCCTTTTAAGAAAAAAAAAATACAAACTTTCCATCTCCTTAGCTTTCATTTCACATAGCAACAGTTGTTCACTAAAGTATGATTTTTTTTTTCATTCACAGCACTACTATTTTGACAAAGCTATACACATTTTCACTATGCATCTCATTTTTTCAAAGTTGCTCCTTTTGCATTCTTTCCCTTTTTTGTACTACTGAGCCTTATTTTTTTCTCATTGTATTTGTACAATGTGTCAAAGAAAAGCGAGTAAAATTTGGAAATCTCCTATTCTTTTGTAAAGCCAAGTATTAGAAAAATACATTCTTTGTGTTATATGCTTTTACAGCAAAAAGGAATATGCAAAGTTTTTGTTTAAAAAAAAAAGGTGTGCAAAAAGTTGAGTCTGAAACAGACCCACTTATGAATTTCTACCTTCACCTACCTGAAAATGGAATGAATTCATTTGTCACCATAAAATCATGCTCCCAATGTTCAGTTGTATTAAAAAGAGAATATGAATGAAAGAAATTCCCCCTCCACCAATCCCCCCTTTTGCTTTAAATTCATGACCCATCAATTTTGGGCACAAGTGCTTTTCTCTGTCACTTGCTTTGTCATCAACAACATCAGACTTATCATTGAGTCTAGGTCCCCCTGGGCCATATTTTATTGCAGATATTTTAGGAGATATGAGCATAAGTTGCCTAACATTTCACTGTTTTCTGAGACTTGTGACTACATACACTTCAGCCTAGGGAATTGTCTGACTTTTAACAAATACTCTCTTCTGTGATTCCTTGTTGTAACCTACCCCCTCCATTCCCCCTTACCCCTTTCCCCACCAAACTTGACTGATGGTACAGTAAGTAGAACCATGCCAGGGGTAACACAGACAACTTTCCCAGAACTGCCTGTGTGCTTTGATAAGGAAGTAACTCCAAACTATGCTGAGTTTGGGGGAAGGCACAATGTCTGGTTTGATAAATCTTGTCTGGACTTTCCAACTCTACTCTTGTTTCAACTTCCTCTGCTGCAATCTGAATCTATTCTGGAATCCTAGAGGACTACAAAAGGACAAAAGAAATTTCTTTTATTGTTATAAGGTTTATGACCTTCCGTTTGATGTTTGACAGTTGAGAAGGATTATTCTCTCTTCCTAACAATCAGCAACTGCCTTTGAGATCTCAACATTATATTAAACAAACACAGTGAAGGACAAATTCTGATTGGTTACATATTCAAAATTAAATACAACATTTGGGGGTGGAAACAGGGGCAGGGGGTATGGGATTTAAAAGTAGGCTAGTTTCCAGGTTGTAACACTCACGTTATCAGTAGGCCCTCCAGACAAATTAAGGTATTCGTCCTTCCAAAAGTCCTATTTAATTCAATAGCCCAAATACAAGAGTTTCAGAAATCCCCATGATATTGGTAATTCCACAAATACCGTTTTTCACTTCAGAAACTCTTAAGAAATATTCAAAATGTGAAGTATTGAGGGATATTTCGAGAGACTATGTCATTATAAGATTTACAAATTTTAATTTAGGATGCATTTTAAAGTTAGGAAAAATGACATTGAAAATGTTTATATTTCCCAACCCAGAAGAAACAGTTCTATTTCTTGTTGTTGAAGAGCAGAAAAAAAGCATGGATTGGATAAGATTGACTTGATAATGTTCTTTCCTTTCTTTTCTTTTATGGAATATATGCTATCATATTTAAAATTCTTTCCCCTCCCCAAAACAGTCTAAGGGGAAATATTTCGAACTCTCTCCCCTGTATATTAAAGCGCTATGGTTAGTCCCTAAATCAGTCAGCCTCTGTTTCCTCTCCTTCCCCCTTCCTTTAGCTCTCCAAAGGAACTCAGGTAGCTCTGTCAGTCGAAAGGGGATTTATTGTGCCATTGCACTTAGATCTCCCTCTGGAGATATCCAATTCTGCCCTATCTCTTCCTTCGAAAGGAAAATAGATGAGCTGGCCAAACTGTTAGATCTTACTTCTGGATTCTCCACAAATTTCTGTCCATGAATTGAAACTCTAGCTGAAACAACATCAAAGACATGAATTCCAATTTTTTCCCAGAGTGATAGTCTGTGCAAGTGTTTTATTACTTGTCATATGCTTGGGACTAAGGAGATTTCTTCTTACACAAGAGTAAACGAAAACATAGGATACCAATTTGGAAAATACTTCAAAACAGATATTGCTAATATTTGAGTCATGTGAAAGGTCCAGTATAAAATTAAACTAAAGGAATACTCCTTCAAAAATCTAAATTTGCTATCATGTATATTCCTGAAAGGATTAGGGAATTTTTCACAAATGCTTTCCATGGAAGAAAAGTTGAAGACTTAGTAAGTACCTTTTTACTGTGTTCATTTGTTTGTTTTCAGGTGACTTTTATGGGCCATACCTTACGCTGCATATTTTGTATTTCGATGATCTCATTGAATTTATATATACATCAACACTATGACTAATATAGATATTTTTATTTCAATTTTATAGATGAGGAAACGAAGTCTTTGGAAATCAAAGAATCCATCTAAGGTACAAAAGCTTGCACTCAAACCCACTTTGCCTATCTCTGTACCCCGAACTCCCATTATAACCTTTGCTCCTTTGGAAATGTAGAGAGGGAATATTCTTTAAGATATATGACCTCCATTACTAACTTTAAAAGTACTAGGAGTTGATGTAAGCTCAGTTTTCAAAGAAATATTCTGAAGGAAATATGCATTAAACTATTAAATTAGATGGGGTATTAAAATATATTTATCATTCAATCAACTTGCAGCATTTTTAGGAAAAATTACTTGTATCTCCTATAAATATACCGTTAGCAATTACCTAGCACACAGTAGGCACAAAATAAATGTTTACTGGGTCATTGCTTCTTAAAATACGCTTGTTTCTTCATAATTGTATATCCATAAAATTCTGTGATGTAAAAAACGGTTAGGTAGTTAAAAGAATTTTCTCTCAAGTTTATAAGCCATTAATACTTTTCTATAAAGCCATCATAAAGTTAACTTTAAAATACCATGTCGGGGGAGGGGAAGGGGAAAAAAAAAAAAAAGGTTAGAGAGGGAGGGAGCCAAACCATAAGAGACTCTTAAAAACTGAGAACAAACTGAGGGTTGATGGGGGGTGGGAGGGAGGGGTGGGTGGGTGATGGGTATTGAGGAGGGCACCTGTTGGGATGAGCATTGGGTGTTGTCTGGAAACCAATTTGACAATAAATTTCATAAAAATAAAAAAATAAAAAGGCAAAAATAAATAAATAAAATAAAATAAAATACCATGTCAAAATACTTAGATAAAAAAAATTAGGCAACACCCAAAACTACAATGTTATCTTAAATTATTGTTACTTTCACTACACGAACTGTTATTTCAACAAGTTACCTCAAATGAAATACCTTTATTCTATTGAAATGTGCCTTAGAGTCAAAGACATAATACCACATCCCGCTGCTTTACTTCAGAATGAATAAATGACTGACTCTAATAACAGATTAGCCCTTCAACACATATTTAAAACACAGGAATTTTAAATGTATGAGGTTTGTAGAACTGCACTGACGCGCTAAAACAAAGTGTTTTTAGCTCCAGAAAAGTCATGCGAAGATGGGGAAATGACAAAACTTGGAAATTTAAAGTTTTGCTTTAAAGTTTTAAAAACAGAGTAAAATCTGAGTCTCCAGATGGCCAACAAATAATCCTAAGCAGCAATTTCAGAGTTATTATGAAATGACTCATTTAAATAATAAACGGATTAGGGATATTTAGAAAGGGAAAGGCAATCACAAGGAATCAGTGTGGGTTCACTAAAAAAAAAAGTCATGTCGCCTTCCAAGTTTGCTGGACTGGGTGATCAGGAAAATGGGATAGAAGTCAAATTACATGATAGTTTTTATGAAAAATACTAGGACAGAAAATTAGTAAGCTTAAAAGCAAAATACTAGGACAGAAAATTAGTAAGCTTAAAAGCAAAAGTAAACTAAACACAATTCAAATAAAGTGAAGACATAAATCAGAAGGGCACTAGGACTGTGAAGTTATATAAATGACATATAATGGTAAGTTGAAAAGAGCTTTAATCTAATAGCTAAAGTGATTTGGTTGCACTGATTACTAACTTATAATAAAGCTAGGATAGAAAAAAAAATCCAAATACATGCACTCAGAATAGCTTATGGAAATATGTACAAAGCGTCTGCCAGTCCAAAAGAGACTGAAGAAAGGGGTATGTTACCAATTGAAAAATTATCAGAATTCAGGCCAAGTATTCTGGCAGTCTCCAAACATCAGAACATTCAAACAATTTGGTTTTAGGAAGACAAAACGTTACGGAGAGAATCATGAAAATCTGTCCCACATGGAGATTAAAAGAGGAATCAAAGTGAAAAACATCAAGCCCTTACCTGTCAAAGTTAGGAACTAACAACTCAGTGGAGAAAGAGGAGCTATTAATAAATGCTTCACATATATAATCTTTGCAATTTAAACTCTACTTTTCTTTAGTGACAGGTTTTGTTACCTGAAATCAATCACCATTTACCAAAGAACAATACACTAAACACTAAATATAGGCCAGAGCACAGTTACTGAAGACCTACAAATAAATAATTCAGTATTGGCAGATAGGACTGATTCACAGTATAAGTACAGTGCAATGACTGGAGAGCATAAAGTCCCAAGAATGAAAAGGAAAAGTTAGTCAAAACTGAGGAATCAATAAAAAATAATAGTAAATTCCAAGGATGAGAGGTGCTATTTCTTGAGTACAAAATTCACTATTTTCATTTTTTGAAGAGTATCATCAAGTAAGTTAAATGGTAATATGAGCAAAATTTTCAATAATAAAAATATATTTCATATCATTCAAAACAGTTTTATGTAGTGTAAACATACATAAAATAGTCCAAGGAGTCAAACACAGATTTATATCTGTGAAAGAACCTATATCAGCTTAGCCATATTTATATCTTATTCTTATTAGGATCGAGTTACCTGATGATACTATAGAGTTTGCTCTGTTTATTCAGATTGTTATGAAGTCTGTTGATAAATTCAGATAAATATGTGTCAATAAGCATAACAGTGGTAGTAAAGAAACTAGCACTTGGCTTTCAAATACTGGTATTACACACAACGTATTCCAACTTACATAATCGATAATTGTTAGAATAACAAGGTCCGTTGATCCAATATGAGAAAAACCAAAACTACTTCAAGTAGTAAAAACTACATGAAAATTCCACAGTTGAAGTGAATAAAGTCACTTTGAAATGAGCCACTCACTAATACAAAGATCTGATTAGCTCCATTCAAGATTACATCATGGCGAAGAACCTACCAGGATGTAGTCTGAAGGTCTAGTTATTGTGAAAGCTTTGCTGCGTTACATTTAAAATACCTTTGGTCAAACCAGATACGGTGAAAAATACAGGAAAACTCTGAACCAAAAAAATGTCTTTAAAATACCATCATTTTTTCTTCCCTATTTGAACTATTGAGAAACTTCATTCATACTATTTATATGTGTGTGTGTGTGTGTGTGTGTGTATATATATATACACACACACACACACACACACACATATATGTATATAATATCATTTGGGATTCACTTGCTGTGAACCCATTGCTTTATAGAGACCACTGAATTCCTCAACATGGTGTCAGTGCCAATCCCTGCACCTCCAACAGGATGTAAGCTCCATCAAAGTAAGGACTTTCACCCATTTGGTTCACTGCTGGATCCGAGAGCCTACAACAGTGTCTAGCACATAGTAACCACTAAATATGATTTACTGAGAACGAATACCAAAGATCAACACAAAAGCAACTGATGGTACTAACATTTTAAAATATTAGCTCGATAAAATTTGGGATGTTCTTCCATTCTATACATTTTAAAACAGAATACATAGAAAAGAATAGAGGAAAGAAAACCTTGTGGAGAATTTTAGATCTCTAAGCATACATATACTGAAAAAAAAAAAAAAAGAGAATACATCTATTGAGATCAAGAAATATTGACCTAAAACTAAAATTTCCACATGAAAGAGAGTGATAAGGATGATAGAATAACAACATAAAGTCAAGGAGAAAATGCTAGTTATTAGAAGAATTCACCAATACAAAGTACTAAAAAGCATAAAAACAACACTAAAATAAACCTAAATAAAAGAAAAATATATAAATAGCACAAGGGTTTACACTAAATTTGAATAAGAAAATATTCATATTCAAATGTTTCACTGAAAGCTTAAAAATAACTCTGGTATATTATGAAAACATAGTTTAGATCTAACTTTTTAAATAGCTTTAAGGTAAAATGAGCATTCTTGCACATGTCTAATTACATTCATTTCAATATCCCTCAGACTATTCCTAAATGATATCCACAAACAGAGTTAAAAACTGTCTTTAAACACAAGGAAAGCCACCTCCTTTTCATTCATACAATGGACTAAAATTACTGCATTCACGTGGAAC
Source organism: Panthera leo (assembly GCF_018350215.1). Taxonomy (NCBI): domain Eukaryota; kingdom Metazoa; phylum Chordata; class Mammalia; order Carnivora; family Felidae; genus Panthera; species Panthera leo. Next base: position 32,034,317 of record NC_056687.1, read on the forward strand.
CTTTATAAGATGCTATGTTAAAAAACAAATAGAACACATGGTGAAAACAGGGTGAATAAAAAGGTAAAATCTGTGTAAAATTATCAAATACTTTTTGAATTTTGTACTAGATTGAAAAAAATTTACATCTATTCAGAACTAGAAATGCATTTCAATGAGGATCTCCAAATTGGGAACATAGCCTGTATGTATATAGCTTCTCATTTCAACAGACTCTTGAATCACATACCTTCTGAAGGACATGATTCCTGTGCATATCTTCGCACCTCCTTATGCACTTTCACCAAAGATTTCTTTTGACTCCAGGCTGTTGCTCTCAATGAGAAATGTTGTATTACTTTAGGGAAGTTCTTGTTTAAAACACCAAGAAGCACGTAATACTTTAACAGTGAATAATTCAGGCTCAGTCACAATCCAAAAAAATTTACCCCAAAAATCCACTCTCCAACTCCAGGTTCAACTCCATGCCTGTAATGTCTAAATGCCATGTGTATAAGAAGACACTAATAGGCTGTGAAATGTATACTTTTAGGTCACTACATAGTGGGCACCTGCATTTTAAACTACTTTGGAAATAACCAGGCAAAATAAGATGCACAAATTAGTTTCCTAATGATAAAATACTAACCAGTATCACGTATTTAAGTTAAAGAGAATATGTGAAGCCAAATTTTATCAATCATCAGTCTATCTATCAGCCATCTATGGTTTATCTGTCATCTATCTATCAACTCACATATTTCTCTATTTTGAAAGGCCTTAAAGAATGCAAGAGAAAATTCATGCAGTGTTCTGTAGACTGAAAGTTGAATATTACCTTACACAATCCGGGTAAAAAAATACCTGTTTTCTGTCATAGCAGGCAGATGACAAAAAGACAAAAATATTGCTATTATAAAATAAAACTCTTAAAGTTGGCCATTTTGTGTGGAAGCTATGCTTTATACATGGAGAAAATGAGTCACTGTGCTTGCATTGTAAGATAGTTGTTCCTATTTAAAATTGTTCATTGTCTTGCTCCTGCAGTTGTTTATTCTTCCCTTAATTCACTGCGCTTTAACATCGTTCTGCCAAAAGCATTTTAAACGAAACCAAATAGCATGTGTAATAAATTTCCTCTGTTATGTTAAGTTGGACTTAATAAAAATTATTAAAGAATATAAATAAGGAATTACAGGCAGGATAGAAGACTTATGAGAAAAATTCTCATTTTCCCCCAACAAAATATCCCACAATTTCAAATGGCATATACTTGATCTAAATCGACACATGCGTGGGAGGGAGTGTGTGTGTGTAAATACTCCTATCATGCCAATCAGCTGGATGGGCAAAATTGCATCATCTATTTATATAAATTTCACAGCTCTTTCTACCCATGGTCTGACCTATACAGAAGGTTAGGCAAATATAAGCAAAACTCAAGTAGCATTTTTTTTATCTTATAAAAATTCATGAACATCATCACCACATGCTTTCATTCACTTAAAAAAAAAAAACTAAATACCATCTGTGCACAATAGTCTAATTAGAGGATTAGAATCACAGACGCTTTGCTGGCTCACATGTTCAAGCACATGCCCCCTTGACCATTTCAGAAAAGAAAATAAAAGTGAACAATAAAAATGTAGTCAGGGGCATCCCTTTAGGTTCAGCATTGGCTACTAGAGTTAACTAACCCACAGACTTTAGCTGTCTAGCACTCCCATTGGAAACTGACTTTTTTTTCCCCCTTGATGTGCATGCCTGCCCCAGCACAAGCCTTAGAATAAACTTGGCATCACATGAATCAGGTTTTAATAAGTTCAAACAACATTGTACAGTAGACTGGTAGTTAATCTGCAACATACTACAGGGACCAATTTTCCTGGATTTGGTACCCACAAAAGAAAAATCAAATGATAACACTAAATTGTTCTGAAAGAAAATAAATGACCTATAATCATTACTCAAGAAAGATGCGTATAATGTATACATGATCCTGTAAAATATGTGTAATAGAACCTGTAATACCTATCCAAGCTTCACATTAATTTTAGGGTCTATGAATTATAGAGGTGCAATTGATAAAACGAATCCATACGGAAAAGTCAAGATACATCATTTTTATATTAATTGGGGCTACTATTTTTCCTTACCCTAAATCCTAGTAAAATTATTGCACTAGAGGCATTTTAAACTATAAATATCATGCAATCTTATTTGATGTATATTCTACCAGTCCTACCAGCTAGGGTCATTAGATTGAATCCCACACAATTATTTAAGATGTCAATAATTAAATACATTCTGCAAAAAAAGAGCAGTGAAATTTTGTTGTATTTTATAACTGTAAAGAAAGGTAACTTTGTAGATTACAAAAGTTTTCACCTTAGAAAATGTAGATGACAGAGAAGCACAAACCCTTCATTGCCTTATTGAAAAGGGCACCTTTATGTCCTCACCACATAGCAAAGGATAAAAATGAATGAATACATAAAACACAGTAAAAATAATAAGAATAAGCAGAGTCCATAAATCAAAGAAAGGAGTAAATCAGTTAAAACCCGAATTGCTACAAATATTAAATTTTTTTACATTTAAAATAAAATGCATTATTACCAAAAATGCAAATTAAATGGTATTCCACCAGGCTATTGCTCTTTCAACTACGATGGCACCTAGAAAGTCAAATTTTTATGCATTTTTAAAATTTTATTTCTATTCCAATCACAGTGCTCCATAAAAGGAGTGACCAGTCTGCTAAAGAACCGCTATTTACGTCCTGGTTTCATAAGACAGATCCATGTCCAGCTGGAAATAAGTTCAGGCGTTTTCAGCCCAAGCCAGCTATATAACTAGGTCTTTTCAAGTAAAATTAGGTCTACACAGATTCTCCACATTCTGATCCAAAGAGAAAAAGCCCCAATTTAAATATAGCTTATAAAATCTGGAATTACATGCTATTCTCTCAGTGGTCAGACTCTGCTAGTTATTGACTAGTGCGTTCTCTTTGGATTCTGGAGGCCATTTCTTATGAATATTGGCTGCTGCAACAATTTCATATTGTCAACAGATGCCGTGATGCTGCTTATTCAGCTCAGGAGTGGTTGCCAGTGGAGGCTTACTGCTTCAGGCTGAAGCAAATTAATCCCAGCAGAGATGAGTTTTATTTGTTTCTCTAATAGTGGGAAGAAATATTGATGAGAGGATTCTGAGCTCTACTAAGGGCAAGAGACTGCTGAAGATCTCACCAACTCAATTTAGCGTCTCCAACTTGGTGGGAATGTATGGTAGGGAGTCTCTCTCAGTCTGCATTACCCGTAGGGCATTCACCTCACAGACTCCTCTTTTCACAACAAACATACAGCCCTTTGTTCTCCCTCTGCTTACAGCCGGGGTGGGTTAGTCTCCTGTATGGATGCATTTATATCCAGCACTACAAATTTCTGAAGATAATAAAAATGCCACTAAAGATTGTAAACACAGCAACAACTAAAAGCATTTTTCTTTCGTTGTCTAATTTTGAAAAGTCTGATTATTTTTAGACCTTCATCATCTTATGTAAGTATTCTGCTCCTCTGAATTTAACTTTGATGAGCTAATTTTCTAACCAGAGGCACTGTTTTCTGTATTCTCTTCTTATTTCCGATGAAGAGTGCCTCCTCCCCAGGTATGAAAACTAGCAGATTTTACCAACAACTGCGTCTGAGTTCATGGCCTAGTACAGCAAACTCTCAGAGTAAAGAAATAGGAAAGGATGAAGAGTGAAATACGTTCGAGTCTTTTAATTAGAAATACCTCTTACATTAGCTTATGGGCATCCAATAAGAGTAAAGTTACTAATTTTTTTAATAAGACTTACTAATTCAGCACACTTTTAATGGACATGGTATTAATAGATCAAATGGAAATAAAACACACAAACAGAGGTTACGGATTTTAACCCTTCAATCATTGTTAGATGTATAGTAAATAAGTAACACATGAATTTGGAAGTAATTTTATGTCAGAGTTGACGTGTATGTACATTTCAGCTTTGTTTTCCATCTCTTTAAAAGATAATGGTATGTGAAAATGTGAATTTTAGACATTTCTTAGCTTCAATTTTAGAGTTTCCAAGTGCTAAATGTTATAATTCAACTTTAGGGCGATTTTTTTAAATGTAAAAATGTTATAGAAATGACTACATTTGGAGAAAGTGTCTGCTACGATAGTATTAGTTGAATTTAGTATAAGTCCTAAGTTTTATGCTGAATTTCTTCACTTATAAAGGTAAAAAAAAGGGGGGGGGGGTTGATACGTGAGAAAGGTCTCCACCAAACTAAGAAGTAGTAAATACTTTTTTGACTAAAACAATGGAAGTTGAATCACATATTGGTCTGCTTTACAAACAAAGGCCATACGAACACTGTGCACATTCAAAACACCACTGTGTCCTGCCTTCCCTTATGTTTCTGTTGTCATCTGCTAGATCTTATCCTTTTTTTACTTCAAAATACAACAAGCTGTTTTGAGCTGACATTTTGAGCATACGGCCATCATGGTGAAATATCTTCCAAATATTTCTTCTCCTCTGCAGCTTTCTGTCACCTCAGGACTGGACACACGCTCTCTTTCCTCCCATGTTTCCCAACATCTACCACTGAATTTTCAATCTATGTCCTCAGGCCCTCTTCATTCTTTTGCCCCTCCACCCATCTCCCTTTATCTACTACTGTATCTATTTAATCCACTCATTTCTTTTGGACAAAAACTGGCAGGAAATACTTCTCAGTCCCTCTACACTCAGAGGGAACCCCTCTTTTTTCCCCATCCTTTTCTCCCACCTTTTCTTTTCCATAGTAAATGCACTGAAATAAGCCATTAGGTTCATTCTAATGAACTTTTTTTTTTTTTTCTGGGACATTTGTGTTCAAGGTTTTAATTACCTGCTTTCTGTTTGTTGAGAAAAAGAAAAGGGGACATAATGGAGTTCAGCGTATCAATAAAATGTAATATTTCACCATGACTTCTGGGTGCTGTCTTAGAGCAACAACCACTGCTGTGATCACACTTGGTTATCTTCAAGCATAAGTTATTTAAATGATTACAATTTTTCATCCTATCCAACTGCATTATTAATGATTTGTTACGCAGTGTATCTAACTACAGTATATGCTTTTTGAGGTTCACCAAACCAGCCACCTTTTTAAACTCCCTTTCTTGCACCTAATGCCTGAAGGTTCTAAGATTCACAGCTTTTAGATCTGGAAAAGACTTTAGAATGTAACCTGAATTTTATGATTGAGGGGCTTTAGTCCAAAGAGTAAAAGAGTTGGCCAAATATTTCACGGCAAAACTAGGACAGGGAGAGGACACTGCATGTGTTAAGTCAGAGAGCCTGACTGCCCTGGGTAGTCCAGGACTGCAGGTAGAAGGAGCGAGAACGGAGATGAAAAGGAAGGCAAGGGTTACATCATGAAGGACTATACGGCAAGCAATTAGTGACTACTCAATACACACTTCATTAATTAACATTTACCTGCCAAGTAAAGGAGCTTACATTTTATTATATACCTGATGAGTTGTCACTATAGAATTATACTACAGGAAATAGCGATACCAGACCTATATTTTAGAAATCGGTTATTACCAGCAATGCGGTAGAAGAATGATTTCTCTAAAATGGTACTAAAAGCACGAAAGCCAGTTAAGGAAATGTAGTGGTTGAGAAAAGAAATGATAAGTTCCTAGACTGAAACAATGCCAGAAGGAAAAAGAAGGAATAGATCGTGGGTGTGTGTGCGCGTGAGCGTGCGCGCACGCCCGTGTTTGTTTTCTGCAGGTTCCCATCATGGAAAGCAAGTCATTTCTTTGTACGAATGCTGCATCTTGGGAGTCCTCCACAGGCAAAACTCTAACCTGATCTATGAGATGTCATGTGAGCTCATCTTCATAAAGTTCAAATAATGTCATGAAAAGTTCTGAGCATTTTCAAAAATGTTTCTTTTAAAATGTTTCTAAATTCCATTTGCTAAGGTGAGGATTTTTCATCTATTCAAACCAAAGTAATGAAATAATTATATTATTAATAATAATAATGTCAACAATAGCATTTGACACTTTGGGAATATACATGTGCCAGATCATATTCGAAATGCTTTACATGTGTCAACTCATTTAATCCTTGAGGCAACTTTACGAGGTAGGGACTTTTACTACTCCATTTCACAAATAAGTAAAATGAGAAATGGGAAGGTTTACTCACATCCACATTAAAGAACTACAAAGAGGGGCGCCTGGGTGGCGCAGTCGGTTAAGCGTCCGACTTCAGCCAGGTCACGATCTCACGGTCCGTGAGTTCGAGCCCTGCGTCAGGCTCTGGGCTGATGGCTCAGAGCCTGGAGCCTGTTTCCGATTCTGTGTCTCCCTCTCTCTCTGTCCCTCCCCCGTTCATGCTCTGTCTCTCTCTGTCCCAAAAATAAATAAACGTTGAAAAAAAAAAAAAAAAAAAAAAAAGAACTACAAAGAGGTAGAGAGTGAATTGGAATTTTGTTAGTCTATCATACATTGACACTATACTTTTAGAAAAATAATGATCATATAATCTGCTCATTTTACAGATCAATAAAATGAAGTAAAATGACATGTTCAAGGCCATACAACTACTGATAGCCAGAGTGTATATATGTGTATATGTTTATGGGTATGTATATTTAACATTCATTTGATAAATAATATTACCTGGATATAAACAAGCTCGTATTTCTGTGAAAATTCTTTCAACATTTGATATGCAATATTTTCCTCTTAATTTCATTAAAATTTTTTTTCAAAGAATTATGTCAAATATTTAATCAACAATGCTTTTGCTACCATGAGTTAACCCTTACAAATATAAAAATTTAGCATATAAATCTTTTAGAGGGGAAAGAGAAAAATAATAAGCTGATTATAAGAAAAATACTTATTTTTAAGGTTCTTGAATCAAAGTTCATATATTGCTAACAAATTCAGATTTCATTAATTAAAAATTATATTATGATACATAGATCTGTTACCAGAATAAAGCAAGAGGATGACATTTAAAAGGCATTCATTTAATAAATTATTATTTCTGCATAAACCCATATATATGAATCTCAAAAAGACAATATGGAATATAGAAAAACACACATAAAATAATACATTTATGATTCTATCTCTGTAAAGGTAAAAACTGTCAAAACCAATATAATTAATATATGATGTTAGAAGTCAAGATGGTGGTACTGTGGGAGAGAAGGCAAAAGCAAAGATTAAGAGGAACTCCAAGAAGATTCTGGGTTGTTGATAAAATCCTATATATTGACCTGCAATCGGTGTTGCATGGCTATGCTTAATTTGTTATAATTTGTCTCTAACTATACACTTATAATTTATAAAATTTTCTTTATGCAGATTTCAATTAAATTTGCATTTTATAAAACATTAATTAATTGAGTCGGCATTTTTGACCATTTAATTAGATCAATTAATGCTAGAGTCAATGCTAGATCAATAATGCTAGAGTTCCTAGCATTGAAGAAGAAAATATGGGTGCAATACAATTAAAATCAAATCTCAGAAAGGGAAAGAAGAGAGACCAAAAACATATATCAGGTGGCATGATGGCAAAAAAGTTAGGTGAAGAATAGGGGTGCCTGGGTGGCTCAGTCGGTTAACCGGCCAACTTCAGCTCACGTCATGATCTCGCAGTCCGTGAGTTCGAGCCCTTCATCGGGCTCTGTACTGACAGCTCAGAGCCTGGAGCGTGCTTCAGATTCTGTGTCTCCCTCTCCCTCTGCCCCTCCCCTGCTTGCACTCTGTCTCTCTCTGTCTCTCAAAAATGAATAAACGTTAAAAAAAAAGTTAGGTGAAGAACTATCCGGATTTTAGGGTCAAAGTGACCTCAGCTCAAAAATATGCTCCATCACTTCTTAGTTTGGGACTTATCTGTTAAAAGGGGCTTTGGGGTGGGAGCGTCTGGGTGGCTCAGTCGGTTAAGCATCAGACTGTTGATTTTCGCTCAGGTCATGATCTCACATTTCATGAGCTTAAGCCATGCGTCAGGCTCTGAGTTGATGGCATTGGAGCCTGCTCGGGATTCTCTCTCTCCCTTCCTCTCTGCCCCTCCCCTGCTCACTCGCTTTCTCTTTCTCTCTCCTTCAAAATAAATAAATAAAAACTTAAAAATATATATAAAATAAAATGGGCTTTTGAGCAGACTCAGTGAAATTCATGACTGGACTTTAATCAACATTATTTCTTGTGTCCCTATGGGGTTTTTTAAAGTTGCACGCAAACACAAAAAGTGATTCATTTAAGCTATAAGGTTAGAGAACAGCTACAAAATTTAAGACTTCCCAGAAATGACAACTGGACAGGTACTGGAAGTAGGAGCTGAACTTCATCAAGATGATTTCAGGGAAAAGAAAATTTCCAAAAAAACAAAAAACAAACACATAGATGTCAAGCTATTCAAGTTTGGTAATACTTTAGTTAGTTCTGTGTGTGTGTGTGTGTGTGTGCGTGTGCGTGTGCGTGTGCGTGTGTGTGTGTGTGTGTGTGTAGAGGAGAGGAGTGGAGCATGACAAAAGGAAATGCTGATATGTTTAAATCAGGTTGTATCAGGTTGTATTTAAACTAAGTTGTGTTTAAACTAGGTTGTGAAGGGCCTTGTAAGCTAATGCAGAAGTGTTTTGCTTAGTTTGCTTTTATCCTATAATTATGTGGTCTGACATAAATACCAGGCTCACCTGGCTCCTTGAGATCTGAATAAGATAGTCCAAACCTCCCTTCTAAATCCTTGGCGGTTCAAACACCTCCTCGAGCTTTAGGCCAAATCCCTGAATGTTGTTTCTCAACTGGGATTTGTCTCACGTTGCGTGAGACTGAGACTCTTCCCAGTTTTCACATGACCCCACCTTCAACAACAAAAAAATCCTTTCCAGAAAGCATCTGTCACTTTTGTCTCTTGTCTTGAGTGGGAAGATAATAAGAAGATTGTACTGCACAAGTGCATACCACTTCAAGTTCAACAGTAGATGCTGCATTTCTTAAAATGTTACCTCACAACAAAGGGAAATTGGGACTAAGGTATTCTTTCGTGTTCCTCTTTTTTAAAATGGAGTTTTAACCAATTAAATGTTTTTAATCAAAGGATATCATTAAAAAATTTGCTTCTCTATATAATGTATATTTGATTCATTAAAATGTCCCACTCTGAGATTAAAATTAAAAAAATGTTAACAGTAAATTACTGGTAAGTCACTGACTTACCAAATTGGAATTTTTATAGGTATGTGGGTTTTTAACATCTTGTCTGATCATGGCAGGAAAATGTAAACTATGGTATGTACTACAAGAAAGCAGCAATTAGTAGGCTTTTGTGGTAACAGAATTAAGTATCCAATAATAATATTCTTAAAACAAGTCTTATTTCAAATATTCCCTTTCTTGCTCAAAAACAACCCACCATTTTTAGAATGTCAGTCTAGTTAAAATTAAGTAACCATTTTGACCCTCAAGTGAACACTCTCAGCAAACAAACAAGATTATAGAAGTCCTTTCTCCACCATGAAACAGTAGTTCTTTACATTTCATAAAACCCTTTGGGTTGCTTTCTTGTCTTGACTTCAAAGAGATATATAAAGCTTAGATCAATTCTGCAGTGACATACAGCATGATGAGAAATGAGCCTGACTCTGTTTCAGGTCATGGTGAACCAACCTCCAAAACTGCTAAAAACTGTACAAGTTTTATAAGAATTCCCTTCAGTGGTGCCATAAAATAGCTAGCTATTACGTTAAGATTGATTTAAACCTGTGAGTCATCCAAAATAAATAAATAAATAAATAACTGTTTACCCATTGGTTTGATGTTTCTCGTGTGTTATACTAGATATAACCAGAATGTGAACAATGGGTCCTTTAAAAGTACAATACTGCGATCCTTTCTTCTGACAAGATGATGCATTCTATACAAAGATACTTCCTCTCAAAGGCAATGTTGGAGCCTGTATCTACAGATTAACAGAAAGCAGGTTTTTAAGAAAGAGATTTGACCTTATTCGATGCTGCAATTTTAAGAGTTAAACTATTAAGAATCTCTTGGAACTGATCATAAATAAATTCAATAGATAAGTAAAATGTATTAATATTTCTAGCATGAAGTAAAGTAGTGTTTTTGTTTTCCTTGTTCTATATTTACATTAGGCACTTTTTTTTTAATATGCCAGTTTGTTTTTATTTCGTAAATTTCAAAAAGAATTAAAGATGAGCCAGGACAGCACATTTTTTTTCACATATGCTGCAGCAGCATATTAGGGGAAGTCTACAGGCTACAGCGTTCTTTCTTCTTGACTTAAATGACATTTCCACATTTACCACACATAGAACCCTAAAATTAAACGAAATTCACCAACTTGCCTTTTTTTAGAGAACCATGACTAAGAAGAAAGCACGCATGTGCATGAGGGTACATACACATAAACATGATTCTAATTAGGGAGGACACAGTCTTCTGGTGATTGATGCATACATGATGTTTCTTCCTAGTTAGGCAGAAATGTTAGAAGTCAGCAAATTTGGTGGAAACAGAGACTGCCATGTTTACTGCCAGTTGGGCAGCTTGACAAAATGGGGTTTTGAATCATGCTTGGGTACTCTGTGTTCATAACAGCACAAGTCTCATTTGGAATTATGAAACATAGAAAATAACTCCAAGGGAAAAAACAAGTGGAGAAAGTCAGCAAAAAAGGGTGTATTTTAAAAGGCACACAATTAAAAAAAAAATTTTAATGTTTATTTATTTCTGAGACAGAGAGAGACAGAGCGTGAGTCGGGGAGGGGCAGAGAGAGAGGGGGACACAAAATCCGGAGCAGGCTCCAGGCTCTGAGCTGTCAGCACAGAGCCCGACGCGGGGCTCGAACTCACAGAACACGAGATCGTGACCTGAGCCGAAGCCGGACGTTAAACTGACTGAGCCACCCAGGCACCCCAAAAATGCATACAACTTAAACATTAATAATTAAAATACAATCTCTAAAGAAACAAGATTGGAAGAAATAAGATTTTTAATAAAATACAATTTTCCAAGCTAATGATATTAGAGCATTTTTCGCTTGTTCTTGTTTTTCCTTCTGTCTGACTGACTCGGCCAGTACTGTCAAATTTTATTCAAATGTCATCCTCCCAGTAAGCCCTCCCAGGCTATTCTAAAGAAAACTCTTTCTATCCCCATTGAACTCCCTATATCCCATTTACACCTTTATTTTTTTCCTGAGCACCAACACCACCTTAATATACCATATATTTGACTTATTCTCTTAATGTTCATCTCTTCCCAATAGAATAGAAGATCTCTAGGGACAGGGATGTTTTCAGTTTTGTTCACTACTGTATCTCTAGGACTCAGAACATTGTTTAACAGACTAAAGGTTTCACAACCATTTACAACCATTGTAAATAAACAAAGAATTCCCATCAGTGGAATGAGTACGGTGGGGAAGAGCCACAGATATTTTGCTGTCCATTAAGTTATTCTAAACTTATTTTTTTCAGTTTTTTATTTTTAACTATCTGGATCCTTTATCTGTTGATGACATTTGTATTACATGTTTCCCCCCCTGTGCAATCTAAATAGGTGGTTTGTTTCAATATTTCTTCCATTCCCTTTGACATGGAATGATATTTTCAATCTGATAAAGTCTTATTACACAAGGATATTAGAAGAAATCAAGGTGGGAACTAGTTGAGACTATTATGAAAAATGAGTCAAAGATAGGGGATTCTAGTTGCAGCTTCGGTAACAGCTACACAGCTTAAATTAAACTAACCCACCCACAGATAACCATGATATACTTTGAAGGCACTGGAGAGTGACTAAAATCAGGCATAAACTGGAGAGAATTCGACCTTGAGAGAAGGAAATTTCACTGGGGATTAATGCACGTTGGTACACTTCTTCAGTAAGACACTCCCCAGGGTGTGCAGAAACAATGCGTTAGAACACAATCACAGAGCTCAAGTAGAAAGCCCCAATTTTACTGGCCTGAGATGTAAGAGAAGAAAGCTCACAATGGCCAGAGCAGATACAAAGTGAAGGAGAAAGTATCCCAGAAATGGGAGAGTAACATACAAGGGAGTTCCAAATCTGCATATAACCTCCCCTCACATCCTTGAATGACTCATGAATAGCACATGTGTAGTGGAGAGGCCGGAGATCCCAATGGGAGGCATCAGCTGAAAGGCCAAAAGAGCCTAGACTAACATGGGAAAGGTGGGGCTGAGGTCATGCCACGTTAGAAGAGGCACATCTGATGAATAAAACCATGTCCTATGCAAAAGGGATTCATCTGGGACCAAGTGCAAAACCAAACAAACCACCAAAAATTCATATCAAAGGAGAGTAAAATAAAGCCACCACAATGTTTAAGGTGTAAGAATACAGTTTAATTATCTGCTAGGAAGAAAATTAACACTTTTCAGGAAAAGATATTAGAACACAGAATCTCTCCAATATCTAATTTGAAATGTATGACATACAACCAAAATTTATAGACGTGTAACTAATGTGCAGGAATATGCTGATGAAGGAAAAAAATTCTATAGAAACAGATCTCAAAATCTTTCTACTCTTGGACTTAGAAGACAAGGGCTTGGAAAGAGTTACTGAAAGTAAGTAAAGTGACTTATGGAAAAGATGATCATAATAACAGAGCAGACGGAGATATTCAGCAGACAAGTGGAAAATGTAAAAAACAGAGTAAAACTTACACTGTAGAACTGAAAAGAAATAACTACTTAAAATGAAATTCATTGCATTAGCTTACAGCAGATAGGAGACGGCAAAAGAAAAGGCTGGTGAACCTCAAAAACGGTCTCTAGAAATTATCCATCTGAGGAACAGAAAGAAAAAGTATTGAAGTAAAATGAGCAGAGCCTCATGGGCAGATGAGACAATACAGAATACCCTTATACATCACTTCTCAGCCTTTTGGCTGAGCTCAAGTGCAGGATGGCCTTATATGCATGTAAACAAAAATGGTGAAAATGGACAGAAATGTATTCTATGGAATAATGGCAAAATTTCCTAAAGTAAAGTACAAAGACCAGAACTGTAAACTAAAAGGTTCCAAGGAACTTTATGAACATCAGCATGATAAATCAAAAGACAACCACACCTAAACACAGCACAAACTTCTGAAAAGCAAAAATAAAGAGAAAGTCTTGAAAGAAACCAGAGGAAAAGATGGACATAAATTATATCGAATTTTTCCTCAGAATCAGTAATAACCAGGAGATATAGATTATTAAAGTGCTGAAAGATAAAAACAAAACAAAGCAACATTTTTTTTAAATCCACAGAATTCTATATCCAGTGAATATATCCTTCAAAAATGAGGTGAAATAAGGCCGCATTCAGATAAAGGCTGTGAGAATGTACTGCCAAGAAAACTGCACCACAGAAATGCTAAATGAACTTCTTTGGGCCAAGGAGAAATTATACCAGATGGAAACCTTAAACTACAAAGGAATGAAAAGCACTTAGAAATGGAGACATGTGGATAATTGAAGGCGTTTTTTTTTCCTTAATTTCTTTTAAAAACTAATTTTTAAAACAAAAAGTCTCAAACATCATGGGGTTTAGAAAAAGTCAATAGAGGGACACCTGGGTGGCTCAGTAGGTTCAGCCACCGCCTTCAGCTCAAGTCATGATCTCACAGTTCATGAATTCGAATCCCGCATCAGGTTCATTGCTGTCAGTGCAGAGCATGCTTGGCATCCTGTGTCCGCCCCCCCTCCCTCTACCCCTCCTCTGCTCAATTTCTCTCTCAAAACTAAAAAATAAACATTAAAAAATGTCAATATAAATTATGAGACAACATTATACAAAGGATGGTGAAGGTAAATAGAACTTCACTGGTACAAAGTTCTTACATTTTAGTTGAAGCAGTACAATCTTGATGCTACATAGACTATTATCATTTAAGGATGCATATATTTATACCTAAAACAATAATTTTTAAAATAATATTAATAGTATAGCTAAAAAGAGTATAGTTAAAAAGCCAATAGAAATTAAAATGGAATACTAATATACACTTGATATATATTAAATACATATATGTATATTTAACCCAGAAGGTAAGAAAGACATAGAAGAACACAGTAACGTGGGGAAAGCGAAACTGAATGACAAAATAAGAAGCCAAACCCAACTATAACAATAATTACATTAACTGTACACTAAACATTTTATTTAATAGAACAGACATTATTAGAGTATTATATTGGTCACATTAGATTAAAAAATAAAAAAGGCAAGACTACATAGCCTTGAAAGTTGCGTTGCAAATAGGAATATACGGGTTACAAGTACATGGATGGAAAAACGATATAACATGCAAACAGTAAGTATAATAAAGTTGTTACGTCTGTATGAATATCAGACACTGTAGAATTCAGGACAAAGAACCAAGATAACAGAACCAAATGGAGAACAGATTAACTGACAATCATAAATTATACTTGAAGATTTTGACATCCTTGCTTAGAAACTGTTAGAAAAACTTCATATAAAGATGTCCATTTCGTACAAAATAGATTTGATACAATCCGAATAAAATCAAAATGGGTTCATGGGGCGCCTGGGTGGCTCAGTCGGTTAAGCCTCCGACTTCGGCTCAGGTCATGATCTCACGGTTTGTGGGTTCCCCCGCGTCGGGCTCTGTGCTGACAGCTCAGAGCCTGGAGCCTGTTTCAGATTCTGTGTCTCCCTCTCTCTGACCCTCCCCCGTTCATGCTCTGTCTCCCTCTGTCTCAAAAATAAATAAACGTTAAAAAAAATTTAAAAAAAATCAAAATGGGTTCATACTTTTGTTGGCATTACTGAAGTTATTGTATAGTTTTTGAAAATTGTAAAGAGCCTAGAAAAGCCAGAATAATTTAGAAAAGAAAAAGATGGAGGAATAACTTCAAGATTTCAAGATGTTTATGATACAGTAATCAAAAAGGTTTACATATTTGTTTTGGGCATAACCAAAGACAGATTAGTGGAACAGAAGAGAAAGTCTGGAAATAAACCACACATACACAACCAATTCATTTCAAGGAAAGCACCAAGGCAATTAAGTTGGGGAAGGAAAGTCTCTTGAACAAATCATGCTGGAACTACTGGATAAACCTAGGAAAATTAAACTTTGCCCCCTTCTTCACACTACTACATACAAAAATCAATTTGATATACATCAGTGATTTAAAAACAATAAGCCATCTGGAAGAAAACACAAGCAATATATTCATGACTTCGGAGTAGGCAGATTTTTTTAGGATATAAAAGACACTAAACATTTTTAAATGGATAAATTGGACTTTGCCAAAAGTAAAACCTTCCACTCACCTGAAGACACTACTAATGAAATGCAAAGGCAAGTCACAGTCTGAGAGAAAATATTTTATCTCTGTATTTACATAATTCCATTTATATGAAGAAACAGATGATAGATGATAGATGAGAGAGAGAGATAATTTGCCAAAGGGTTAGTATCTAAAATAGTTTTATTTGTTTATTTTTAAGATTTTATTTTTATGTAATCTCCATACTCAAGGGGGACTCAAACTCATAACCCCAAGATCAAGAGTCGCATGCTCTACTAGCCAGGTGCCCCTAAAGTGGGTTAAAACCTTCGACAAGCCTCCTAAGTGGGCAAAAGACCAAACAGAAAATTCACAAAAGAAGACATACGAATGGCTTATAAGCACATGAAAAGAAGTTCAACATCCTAAGCCATTAGAGAAACGAAATTACACCACACTGACAGAGATTTCATATTCGCTAGGAGGCCCGCAGTAAAAACACTGAAGATACTAAACTTGGGAGGATGTGAAACACCTAGAACAGTCACACCGCTGGTGGGAACACAAAATGGTACAATCACTTTGGAAAACTGATGGTGTTTTATAAATTTAAACGTGTACTTAACACGACCCAGCAAATTCCACTCCAAACTATTTACTCCCCCAAATGAAAACATATGCCCATAAATATACTTGTAAATAATGTTTCTAGCAGCATATTCAGAATAGCACAAAATCAGAAATAACCAAAGTGCCCATTAGTAGGAGAAAGGATAAACAAATTGTCATATATTCATACAATGTAATTCTATTCAGTAATAAAAAAGAATGAAATACTGATGTGCGTAAACTGCTGCATGAATTACACAAACATGTGAAGTGAAAAAAGCCATACCAAAAGAGGACACACTGAATGGTTTCATTTATATGAAGTTAAAGAAGAGGATAAACTGACCTACTGTGATAAATATCTAAACAGCAGTTGTCTGTGATGATAGAGACTGACTAGAAAAGACAATGAAAAAACTTTTGGAATGTTGGACATGTTGTATAGCCTGATTAGCATTGTAGTTACATGGATATATACATTCATCAGTATTCATCAGATCAGGCAGAGATTTATGTATTTCACTGTAGGTAAATTTTACCTCAGTAAAAGATGTGATTGTCTATTCCTTAGTTTGGTATATATTTCAAAATTAACTTTACCAAACGCTAATTATCAAATAACTCATGAGATATCAGCTAATTTGAAATATTAAATATATGAGATCTGTGTTTCCAGAATTAGAACAGGCATTACAATCAGCACTAAAGCACTATGTTATTTAGCTCTTGTATTCACAACAAACCTTGTTAAAAAGTTAACTGCTGACCCTAGAGTGGTCCTTTCTGCATCACTGAAACAGAATGAAAAAGAGTTCCTAACACTTCAGTGGTCTTCTGGAGTTAAAAAGTATTCTTTCTACAGAAAAATAGTTTTGTTTTTTGTTTGTTTGTTTTAATCTAAAATACTCATTGTATTTTTGTGCCAGTACCATACTGTTTTGACTACTGTAGCTTTGTAGGATAGCTTGAAATCTGGCAGTGAGATACCTCCAGCTTTGTTCTTTTTCTCAAAATTGCTTAGGCTATTTGGGGTCTTTTAGAGTTATATACAATTTTAGGATGAATTGTTCTACTTCTCTGGAAAATACAAGAGCACATAAATAAACCCATGTTTTCATGGTCAATTAATCTATGACAAAGACGACAAGAATATACAATTCAGAAAAGACAGTCCCTTCAATAAATGCTGTTGGAAAAACATGTAGCACACTTACATACATGCAAAAGGATGAAACCGGACCACTTTCTCACACCGGATATAAAAATAAACTCAAAATGAGAGACCTGAAACAATAAAACTCCCAAAGAAAACATAGACAGTAAACTCTTAGACATCAGTGTTAGCAATATTTTTTTAGATCTGTCTCCTTAGGCAAGGGAAACAAAAGCAAAAATTTTTAAATGTAATTACATTAAACTAAAAAGCTTATGCACAGCAAAGGAAACCATCAACAAAACAAAAAGCCAACTTACTGAATGAGAGAAAATGTTTGCAAATGATATATCTGATAAGGGGTTAATACCCAAAATACATAAAACATTTATGCAACTCAACACCAAAAAAAAAAAAAAAAATTCCAATTAAAAATGGGCAGAGGACCAGAAAGGATGTTTTTCCAAAGAATACATACAGATGGCCAACAGGTACATGAAAAGATTTTCAACATCACTCATCATCAGGGAAATGAAAATCAAAACCACAGTGAGATACCACCTCAAACCTGGTAGAGTGGCTATTATCAAAAAGACAAGAAATAAATGTGGGTGAGGATGTAGACAGAAGGGAACCCTCATGTACTACTGGTGGGAATGCGAATCGGTGCAGCTACTATAGAAAACAATATGGAGGTCCCTTAAAAAATTAAAAATAGGACGACTACATGATCCAGCCATTTTACTTATGGGTGTCTACCCCCAAAAACAAAAACACTAATTCAAAAAGATAAATGCACTCCTAAACTGCTTGCAGCATTATTCATAGTAGCCAAGATACAGAAGCAACCTGAGTGTCCACTAATAGACAAATGGATAAAGAAGATATGGTATGTACATATAATATGTGTTTGTGTGTACATGCACACACATACATATACGTACAAAGGAATGTTACTCAGCCATAAAAAAGAATGAAATCTTGCCAGTTGTGACAACATGGTAGACCTAAAGGGTATTATACTAAGTGAAATAAGTCAGACAGGGAAAGATAAACACCATACGATTTCACTTACATGCGGAATTTTGAAAGCTAAACAGGGGCACCTGGGTGGCTCAGTGGCTTAAGCATCACCCTTCAGCTCAGGTCATGATCTCAAGGTTCACTATCAGTGCAGACAGTGCCTCCGTGGGACTCTCACTCTCTCTCTCTCCCTCTCTCTCTCTCTCTCTTCTTCCCCCACTCATTCTTTCTCTCTCTTCCTCTCAAAAAAAAAAAACACTTTAAAAAATATTAAAAAGCTAAACAAATGAACACACAAAACAAAACCGAAACAGACTCATAAATGCAGATAACAAACTGGTGGTTGCTTGTCAGGGTATGGGAGGGGGAATAGGTGGAACAGGTGAAAAGCACTAACTACAAACTTGTAGATATAAAATAAGTAAGACATGAGGATATAAAGTACAACATAGGGAATCAATACTATTGTAATAACTTTGTGTGGTGACAGATGGTAACTACACTTATCCTGGTAAGCAGTACATTTCTTAATGCACATAAATGTCAAATCACTGCGCTGTATACCTGAAACTTACGATATGTCAACTATACTTCAGTTAAAAATAATAAAATAAAATATCAGTTTACGACATGGGGAAAATAATCTCATGACAAAAGTTACAGTCACTCTTTTTAAAATTTTTGACATACAAAAAGTTGTGTAAGTATAGTGTACACACTCTGATAGGTCGAGAGACACACATACATACAACTGTGAAAACACAATCTACGCAATAAACATACCCATCACCTCCGAACTGTCAATAATTTTTCAACTTGTGCAAGTATATTTAACTATCAGAGGCACTCTGATAGTGT
The DNA here is from genome assembly GCF_018350215.1 of Panthera leo. Lineage (NCBI taxonomy): Eukaryota > Metazoa > Chordata > Mammalia > Carnivora > Felidae > Panthera > Panthera leo. The sequence goes on from NC_056687.1 coordinate 32,053,299, forward strand.
CAGAGTGATAGTGTCTTCATATGAGGTTGCAATACAGAATACTTTCAGGCACTTTTTATAATTCTTCCTAGAGCCATTCCTAATGATAAGCATTTTAATTAGGGTATTTAGGGATATCATGGAACTTAAATGTAGGCTTAAAAATATAGAAAAATTATAGAAAAGAAAATCTCAATAGTCACCAGTAATTATATGTTTAACTCTGAATATAATAAGATAAGCCTAAGTGATTAGTGAGATTTCCAATTTTTCTCAAGATTAAAAAAAAAAACAATAATGTTGAATTGTTCAGAGATAGCACATGATCCTTATTCTATATGCAGAATTTCACTGTATTAGTAAGTTTAAATTCAATTTAGATTGAATACAGATATCTGTGCTGGGAAGCTAACATTTCTGAGTCACAAAGATGATAAAGACATGAAGAGAAGGGTTTCCTTTCCTTGAAAATATATGAACACTGCAACTCTACCAAAGTTTGTAGGACACTATTAGGGCCATCTCTATGCATGTGTCTTCAGTACCTGAGATTAAAGAATGACATATCAAAAATAAAGGGTAGGTATAGGGGAGTTCCGTTGAAACTAACTGCTTTGTTGCATTGAAGGTAAACTCAAATATTTGGTCATTTCAGGAAAGATGTATGGACAGGTTTCTCATGGGGAAAAATTGGTCAGAGTCCCTCATTAACAATCCATATAGCTGAATCCTAGAAACTTGAAAGCACATGAATAGAATATGAGGGCATATGTGCATCATACTGTGCACTTGACATGAAGTAGAATACTTGGCACACAGAGGAGTTCACTAAATATTGGTGAATAAAACAATGAAAGAAACTAAGGGGAAAAAGAAAGTTTTCACTTAAATGAGACAGGGTAAAAAAAATCAGTTCATTACCAATTCTTATGGAGGTTGACACTTCTAATTAGATGCATATAAATCATACCTTGACGAGAGAAAAAAATGTAAGTTCATTTAGGTGATAGGCTAATGGTTAGCACGTAGGCCCTTGGAAGTAAGATCTGGTGTGATAAAACACTGGACACATAATCAACTTGGGCAAGTTAGGTTATCTCTCTAAGCCTCGTCTAAAATGGGAATGATGATATATGCTGCATTGTATTAAGTGGAGTTACTGTAGGAATCTATATATAATTTTTTAATGTGTTATTTATATTTGAGAGAGAAACAGTGCGTGAATGGGGGAGGGGCAGAGAGAGCTGGAGACAGAATCCAAAGCAGACTCCAGGCTCTGAGCTGTCAGCACAGAGCCCAACGTAGGACTTGACCTCGCGAGCCATAAGATCATGACCTGAGCAGAAGGCGGTTGCTTAACCGACTGAGCCACCCAGGCGCCCCATTGTAGGAATCTATATAAAGTGTTAAGCACAGGGACTGGTAATAGTAATTGCTCAATAAAAGTTTCATCACCATCATCATCATCTTGGTTATTCTGAGTGACAATCATCATCATCATCACTATTATTCTGAATGCCAAAATGAAAGACTAAAAGGTCTCACTTTAAATCAATTGAGTTAAAAGGCTGTAATATTTGCAGTGAGTGGATCAGTAGAGAAAGTGCTTAGTTCATGTTTCTGAAAAGTTTAGTTCCCTTAATTTTTATGTTTAAGTAGACCATTTATCTCTGGCCATTCTAGTTAATGTAGTCTCATTCTAATTTACACTGGTCTCAGAGTTTTCTTATAGCCTTCATATAAAATCAACTACTTGGCTCATGGAATTCTTCTTCCTATGCCACTCTCAGAAAGCGAAGGTGGCCCCAGTCCAATGTTCCATCAGGTCAATGACCATTGCCCTCTGTTTCTCCCCACACCATAGTCCTCTGAATTCCATGTAAAGGGAATCGCATTCTAGCATGAGCGAGGAATACCTGTGACATCTATCCCTTCTCCCACCTGCTCCTGTCCACCGCCACTCACACTGTTGGTAAGCACAGCTCTCTGGGAGATATGTTCTTACATCTCAAGTTAAAATTCTGAACGCATTTGTCCTAGAATCACTGCTGGGTTTCATGTATAGCCTGCTTATTAACATTACTCCCATGCCTCATGTATGATTATTACTTATAAATTATAATTTTGTTGGGCAAGTGCAAGAATTAACTGCCATGAGCTTTAATGAGAAAATAATTTCAAAGTTGAAATAATGTAGTATACTTTGGGAAAAAAATATCTTCTATGTAAATGAAAAATTACCTTTTCTTTTCCATTTCATGCAAGCAAACTCTTTTGTACAGTACAATGACTGACTTCTCTAAAATATTAGTTTATGACAGATTTTCCTCCAGGATCTGGTATTAGAAAGTTCTCTCTTTTGAGAGGAGAGAAGCCTATAGATCATGAATTAGTACATGAAAGACCACAAAAGGGCTTTTGCTCTTTTCTTTACTACTCACCAATTTTGAACTTTGGGATACTTGCTTTCCTATTCTTAAAATGGAGAGAATATTATCTCCTATAATATTTCTTTTCTTTTTTATTTAATTTGTGAGTGTTTTTTTTTAATGTTTATTTTTGAGAGAGAGATTCAGAGTGCGAGCAAGGGAGGGGAAGAGAGAGAGAGAGACACAGAATCCTAAACAGTCTCCAGGCTCTGAGTTGTCAACACAGAGCCTGATGCGGGGCTCGAACTTATGAACCAAGAGATCATGACCTGAGTTGAAGTTGGACTCTTAACCTACTGACCCACCCAGGCAGCTCTCTCCTATAACATTTCTAGTAAGATTTCTGAATACTCACAGATAAAGTTTCGACAGAAATGTTTTATCTTTTCAACACTTCCCTGAATCTCAATTACTTTGTCTATAAAAGAACCATTCATTTACCTATAAAATTCTAAGGTCAAATTAAAAGAATATATGATTCTAACTGTGAAAGAAAACAGATCACAGCAGAACCTACATTAGTATTTCCCTCAGCCAACACGCCATTCATTTTCAAGATAATCTGACAACCACAAAAATTCAAAGCTATGAAAAATGTAAAAATAGCAATTAATGTGCTATTATTATTACTATTATATATACTTTGGCTATTAAGAAATTTTAAATAAATGAAAAAACATTCAATGATTTATGTTTTTAAAATAAACAATACTGAAAACAACATTACCTAATTCTCATCCATGTTTATGTAATACCTGTTTACTCTTCTGGTAAATTATAAGAATTATTTAGATATTAGACAAAGGATAAATTGAGCTGCTTTTTGTGACTTTTGTGACTGTTATTTTTGTGACTTTTGTGACTGTTATTTTTAACTGTCCATAGATGTCAGTATTTATGAACAACTGTTAACATAGAAAATGGCTTTCCCAGCACATCAATAAAAATAAAAGATAACACAGAGGACATGAAGAAGAGAGAGGAATTTAAAATGATGTTTTTCTTAAAAATGCCTGTCAATTACATGAGAACAACCACTTAGATTAAAGCAAAAGAATAATATAGCAGAAGTGAATTGCTCCTAAAATTCGCCAAAATTTCCAAAACTAAGAAGCCTTGCTGTTCTGTCTATTGTGGCTGCCATATGTGCCTGCAGAAACCCCCAAAGGCAAGAACAGAGTTTTTTAAAACTTCTGATTACACCCCTGTTTTAGGCACACCTCAGGCAGCCTAAAGGTTCTGCTAATCAATTAGCTGGTTCAGGCTCAGCCCAGAAAGAGAACACTGTAAGGAGGGAGGCTGGAGGCCATGGAACAAAGCTATCTATTGCATTGGATGGGCTTTTTTTGTGCATATGCACGCAGGCCATTGTTCCATTCTTGAAGAATCACATTAATCAATGTTCAGAGGCTGCACCTCCGAAATAGAGAGTTGGCTGTTCATCAGTGATTTATTACAGAGCCGAACATGCCTTTGACAGGAAACAAGTTGGTAGTTTGGAAGCTGCCAGCGGAGGGGGGCAGGAGAGGAATGGTTTGAAGGGTGAGGGGTGCTAATGCAGACACAAATCAGTTCCCTTCAGCAGTCAGAAAAACAGTGCTGCTGACAATTATGGTTACAAACATTCATGCTTTTCTTCATTGAAGGCCACATGTATTATTTTGATCAGCAGAATTAGGGAAATGCTGAGACTTGAAAATTGGAAAAGAAAGAGAAGGGGAGGGGGGATTTCCAAGATGGGGAGGGTTATAACCAATGAAAAAGGGTGTCTTTGTTTTTCACAATGGTTTAAGCTTTTAAATTGAATTACTGTTTATAGGATACATTTTAAAATGCTTTCATTAGGTGATTAGGTGATTTCATTAGGTGACTGTCTTATTAGGTGATTCACATTATAAAGTATAAAATGAAGTATAAATTTAAAAATAAGTCATGTTGTACTAAGTGAATATTCTCATTGAGCCAAATGACCAGAACCTTGAGTATATCCATTAAAATACAACATTTTCCTTGGGTGAAAAGTCATCTGTGCTCTGGCAGGATTTGACATTGATCAAGTAAGTTTCAACTTACTTATGTCGTGGTAGTCATCTTAATTCTCAATATAATTTCTTTTGAACCAAAAGCCATTTTTAGAAGTAACAATCAAATATTTTAAAACAAAAATCTGGATACAACACTTAATGCGTTTCACATGACCTATTTGGCAATAGGACTGAATTTTTCAGGATTGGGTTCTCTTAGAAAATAAGGAGCGTACTTTTGTCATACATTCAGGAGCAATACTCAAAATTTCAAAGATGGGAAGAATGCATGTTTAATTAGTCCTGTTAGATAAAAGTAATTATTCATCACCATTCACATATCTTAACTGCTCAAGACATCAAAACCTTCAGAGAGTTAAGACTATAAGAAACAGCTGCTTTTGGCCAATTATGTTCTGGGCTGTCAAGATTCATAATACTCAGAGAGTTGCTCTCCCTATTAAAACAAGGAAAATTATTCAAATAGGTATGTTGATTGTAGCAGGAATTTTAACTTGATTGAAATAAAAGAAAGTACCCAAAGAGGATTATATTCTCCTTTTGTTGCTTTAGTTTCCTAAGCTATAAAATGGGGTAACAGTACTAAAGGACAGGGTTGTTTTGGTAAGTACCCAATAAATGCTTCCATTTGTTGAAATTTTAATATACTGATTGATGTAATCATTCCATCAAACCTTTAAAAAATGCATTCATGGTCAAGTTCTTATTTTTACCCATCTTGCATTCATAAAGGAAAAATGTGCTTGAATTAGCCACTAAGTATACCACCAATCCAAACAATGAACGAATCTGCCTACATAAAAACAATTCTTGGTTCACAATTGGATGCAGTCAGAACAGTAAAGGTGAGAAAAAGTATGATTTACTCCTATCATTTGTGCATGTGAATGCACATGTGTGCACATACACTCCCACATACACATCAGAGGTTCTACTATCCATCAATAAGGTTTATTTATATAAGGAAATACTTTGGTGTAGTTGTGAAAATGATGAGTATCTTACCCTTATTACTCTGTATGTACTTCAAAGGTCTAGACTAGGGATACCAAAACTTTGATGCACAATAGAATCACCTGGGATCTTTTAAAAATTCCAAAGCCCAGGCCACATCTCGACCCAATTAATCCACAGTCTTGAGGGACAGGGGGATGGACATAAACATCAGTATTTTTAGAAGGCCCCCAGGTGATTCCAGTGTGCAGACATGTCTGGGAACCATAAATGTATCAAAAGCAATTTCCAGGCAGGTACCATGTTTAAAAGTCAGGATTGGGAATAGCCCTTATGTATCTTTGTATATCCCAAGTAGTTACCATACTTGTCTTGGTTTATTATTTTTTTATTAGTTCACTTTATAGAATTTTTTTTAAAGTTTTCTTAAATTAAGGAGATACTTTTGAGAATCTGTGCGGTACACTCATATTATTTTGAAAGTAGCCTGGTTTACCATGAATGTGTTTTTAAAGAGGAATCATTGCATTATTTTTATATTGATTATAGTGCACTATAATATTTATTTAAACCTAATACATTTTTAAATAGATGTGTAAAATGAATCAACATTTATATCATTCCTTTTCAATAAAATTTTTAATCCATAATTCCGCATAAGAAACAAGAAGAAAACATTACAGCCATAGCCAAAATGTAAACAGTAGTGCAATAGGATGCCTGGCTAGCTGAGTCAGTAGAGCAAGACTCTTGGTCTCAGGGTTGTGAGTTTGAGCCCCAGGTTGATTACGTAAAACTAAAATCTTAAAAAAAAAAAATAGTGCATCACTGATGGATCCTCATTCTTGACTGGGAACAAAAAGATATAATGAGGTGGTTTTCAGATTTTTGACTTGGATATACAAAATGCCTGTTAATATACAACTTACAATAGTGAATGGTAAAACTCATATGTGACATATTACAGTTAGTAAAGCAAAAAACATAAATCAAATCAAAACATATAGTGCTTATTTTGTACTGTGTTACATATCTGTGTCTACAGAAACATAGACATGTATATATATTTATATCCCAAAAGTGATTTCTCTTTTTTGATAAATGTCATGCCTGTTTTCAGTTACTTTGTAAATGGAAAAGAAAAAAAAAAAAAGCCTGAAATGGGCACAGTCTGACTATTGGCAGAGAGAAACAGACTAAGAAGCCCAGAGTCTCCAAGAATGGAGCATGCCCAAAAGACCCAGGCATCATCCACAAGTCCGTGCATTTGTTCCTTCCTCCCACTTTTATCTAATTCATTACCAATGTCCTGTGCCAGGGCTGGAACCCCAGTGTTCACCCAATTCTGGAGTCATTAACCGGCTCAATTTAAAAATATTAAGTATCCTTCTGATCTATATTTATCACAGAATAAATGTACTACACTTTTTTTTTTTCTTTTTAAAAAACAAAGCAATTAGAGGGGGAGGGACAAATTAAATAGGTGATTACATTGCCTGAAGATGGAAATCCAGCTCATATAAAAATGCCATGCTATATGACTTCCTATACCTGAGAGCCATTAAAATTGTAGTTGCCTTTCATTGCAAAGGAAACAAACTATCATAAGCTAATTATTCAGCAACTTACAAAAGTGATTATTATTAAATGCTAATATGTTTTATAACCATGGTAGACAGTTATTCCTCTGCAATTCAATATTAAACAGAAGGATGCAGGGTTATGTCACACTGCAGGTAAGTCATCTAGTTTGGGTTAATATACCCCTGTCTTTGTATTAGATAATACCTAGGAACCAGGGAAAATAAGGATGTTTACTCTCTGAACACGAATTTTTAAACAACTGTAAATATGGCACTGCTATAAGGAATGACAAAAAGAAACACACTTTAAAAATAAAGAATTTACATTCAGAAGGTTCTATTAAACATTATACTTTCGTTTAGATGGTAAAGGAAATGCAAATGTAGCAAATATTTAAAGATTTTTAATAACCATTTCTTTTCTTGCCTATTTATTACAGTGATTGCTTCCTTAAAGATAACATCAGTTTGAAAAGCACACATCCTATAGGATAAAGAGAGCTTCTATGGATTAGTCAATATGATAGGTTAGCAGTTGAAATTTAGACCATGAGATAAATGCAGATAATTATGAATTGTGTTATGAAATGAAATTGCTTTCAACAGCATCGTTAGAATTTCTTGTTCTTGAACCCAGTCTGGAGCCCTGCAATTGCTCTCCGGGTACCTGGCAGGAAAACCTCTGGGACTTTGGATGTGTGAGGCTATTATTTCTGGGCTTTGGCAGTAAGAAATATGATCTGTGCCCCAGGAAAAACACTGAAACCAGAAGACACGGTAATTTAAGGCCTGACCACAAGAAAACAGAAAGTTCAGTTACACATAACTGCACTTCTCTAAGATAGAATCAATACCAACATATTAACAAGTAGTTGTTAAATTAATATTTAATTTGGTTCACCAATAAAATTCTTCATACATTTGAGATTATTTCATAATTCTTATTATTCTTCAATGTCTATGTAAAGAGGATGTAAATAAGAAAGTGATTTCTAGGGGCGCCTGGGTGGCGCAGTCGGTTAAGCGTCCAACTTCAGCCAGGTCACGATCTCGCTGTCCGTGAGTTCGAGCCCCGCGTCAGGCTCTGGGCTGATGGCTCGGAGCCTGGAGCCTGTTTCCGATTCTGTGTCTCCCTCTCTCTCTGCCCCTCCCCCGTTCATGCTCTGTCTCTCTCTGTCCCCAAAATAAATAAAAAACGTTGAAAAAAAAAATTAAAAAAAAAAAAAAAAAAAAAAAAGAAAGTGATTTCTAAATATTTAATTGCCAAAAAAATAAATGTATAGATTCACGGGTCTCGAGTTATTGCATTAAACATTCAGAATACTGTAGTAGGCTAAGAACATAAACTTTTAAGTTCTTGAATAGTAGATCTGATAAAAGAACTTACATGATGTTCTCAATGAAAATGTTGGCTGCCAAATTTTAAAAAATGTATTCATATATGCATTGGTATTTTAAAATTAAACCTTGTTAAATATTTTTAAATAGGCCCTAAAAATTTTTTCAGGGATGAGAGTTTCTCTTTTATCTTTGCCTACATGTTTTCTTTAAAAATGAGTGCATTTAGGCAAATGCTTAAGCATTCACACGTTATTCTACGATGTGTGTGTGTTGAAAAACAAAATGTTTCTAAAATGCTTTTTTATATTATCTTTAAACACCCCCAAAATAGTATTTGAGTTACAGAGTATGTTAACCAATTTCCAATATAAAATAAAAATATTAGCCCTTTCTCCAAAATAAATGTCATGGTCTGGAATGAAAACAAAAAGAAATTGGAAACAAATCCTTTTATATAAAGTATTAATTTTATAGGAGAATTTACAAAAAAGAAAAAGAACAGTAAACGAAATGTAACACCTTTATTCATCTCATCTGTCTCTTTCTCATTATCCACCCATGGAGACATTAACAGCCTCACTACAGAGAGAGAAATTGCTTGTTCATTTATTGTGAGAATCTTTTTCAGATAAGTGGCAATTTGCATCCTCATGAGCAATGTATGGCAATGTCTCATCTGGTCCAATGCAGTATGCAATTTTGCACACAATGTCATGCTGACCTGAAGTAACTAGGATATATTGCTTGCATAAAAAATATAATGGGTAGGGGAGATACCCACATTCATGTCTTCCAGCCCACAATTTCATTATGCCATGACAATCAAGAACACAGCAGATGCCACACCTGAAAATATTAGGAAGTTAATTAACCAATGGAATATCATCAGGGACTTACTTTCATTCAGCCAACAAAAATGATAATGTAAAGTTCACTCAAAGAGTGAAAGTTTTATACAACTCTTCAACATTTACAAAGAAAAAAAATAATGGATGGGAATATGCCTTGAAGAAATTTTACTTTAAAATATAGTAAATATAAAAGAGAAGCAATGTAAAATATTAAAACTTACTACTAATTATAGATAATTTCTGGTATCCAGTAGGGATTTTTTTAAATAATGCCATTTATTTTAAAATGCTCTTTCAAATTGTCAGAAAGCTTTTAAAATTATTTTTGACTAAAATCAAGAGAGAAATTTGACTACAATGGAGTAATGTATCTTTCTCTAGCAGGAATGATTTAAATCTGTGAAAAGTGAGGCCTGACAGGCATAAATTGGCTCCTGTCTTTTGATATTTAGAAGATGCATTAGCTCTCTTTTCCTGACAGAATACAGTATTCCATAGGTAGATTAGACCCCATCAAATGTCTACACTAATAACATTTGTGATTGCCCATCTTTCCATTACAGTGGCCACTTTTTCCATTGTTTTCTTTCTGTCATTTACTGCTAGGGGGAGAGAAAAATTGGTCTGATGAAATATAAGTGCCCTTTATAGTTCTCTCCAAAAAATTACAGCTTATTTTCTTATATATAGACTCTTAAGTCCATCTACATTCTAGAATCCTTGATAAATACCAGCCTAGAAAGCAATAGAACTCAAGCAATCACTTAGTCCTACTAATCCATGACCACTTGATATTCTGGCATCTTTGATGACTTTCAAAGCTATTATAAGGGTCAAATATTTTCTATGCTCAATGAAATAAATAGTTAGAATTTTATAAAAAGCCTTAAATAAGTGAGATAAAATGCATCAAACATGGTGAAGTGGAGCTATATTAAACATGCAAATAATATTTGAAATCAAAGAATTTTAAGCTCTATTTTAGGTGAAAGAATTCTTTTTTTTAAATTGTTAATGTTTATTTTTGAGAAGGAGACAGAGCATGAGCGGAGGAGGGGCAGAGAAAGAGGGAGACACAGAATCCGAAACAGGCTCCAGACTCTTAGCTGTCAGCACAGGGCCCAATGCCGGTTCGAACCCAAGAACTGTGAGATCATGACCTGAGCTGAAGTAGGACGCTTAACTGACTGAGCCACCCAGGAGACCCCAGAGTGAAAGAATTCCCTTAACCACAATACTATCTTCATAGAAAATAAATTCCTTTCTGATTTTGCAAATATTAAGTGATAAGGATTTCTAAAATCTAAACTGATTTCTTTTGCTTTACCCTTTGCTGGCTTCAGGACACAAATAATAACTTTTTATGTGATAAAATTTTCATTTTGTGTTTACTTAAGAAGGCAAATAATATAAAATTTCTATCAAAGGGAAAAATATAAACTCTATCTATCTATCTATCTATCTATCTATCTATCTACCTATCTATAGATATATTGGTAGAGACACATTTTCTCATACAGTCCCCAAACTCCAAGCTATAGAGTTTATTTTTCCTATAGTTAATTTTCTTTTAAAAAACTTCCCAGGCACAGAAAAATGTAATTATTTGGGGTGCCTAGGTGGCTCAGTCGGTGAACAGTCCAACTTCAGCTCAGGTCATGATCTCCCGGTTCATGAGTTTGAGCCCCGCGTTGGGCTCTATGCTGACAGCTCAGAGCCTGGAGCCTGCTTCACGTTCTGTGTCTCCCTTTCTCTCTGCCCCTTCCCCGCTTGTGGTGTTTCTGTCTCTGTCTCTCTCTCTCAAAAATAAACAAACATTAAAAAAAACTAAAAGAAAAAAAGAAAATGTAATTATGGTCAAGTATAAAATGATTTTGAAAATTGCTCATTTATATATACAGGGTTCAACAATTCCTCTCACCAGAAAGGGATGGGGCAAACAGAAACAGAACACATTATATACAAATAAATAAGTAAAAATCATTAATATAATGAACGTGTGTCACTTTATATTAACATAATCTTCATTGAAGTACATTCTTTTGAATTCTCTAACTTCAAATCCCACACTCATCATAACGATAAATATTATGGTTTTTCAATTTAGCCAACAGAAAGTGTTAGCTACTAAACAAATACGTTCTCCAAATGTCTATTTTACTTTTGGAAGTTTTGTCCCGCAACACCCCATCCCCAACACCTGCCTTCCAGCTTAACTTCAAAGGGATATTTCATATAAAACATCTGAGAGAAGGAGAAAAATCTGACACCACACTTGTGTGAGCTTCCACTTAAAAAAAAAAAGTGCAAAATAAGCAAATATATATTTCTTAAAATGAGGCAATTAAAAAAAACAAAAGGTGAGAAGTCTGTCTTGCCATGACACTTGGTTATCTTAGACCATATAATAAAATAATTAAATAGGAGAGAAGAGGCTAGACTGTTGAAATTCGGGTTCTGTCATTTACCAATTATGTGATTTGTGGCTAAGTTAACAATCATGCTGAGGGTACTTATACCTCATCTATAACACGGAAGCAATTTTATTTACCTCAGAGGATTGTTTTATGAAATAATGGTGATCCCATATGAAGCACTTATAACAGGGCCTGACACAGAGTACTCAATAATATAAGGTGATGTGAATATAATTATATTGGTTAGAGGACTATAACTATTATTAGTGTATATATACATTATATACACATACATATATACATATATATCTCATTCCTAATGACTATAAATCTGTTCAGGAGGTTTAACTTCACGTTCTAAACATTCTTAAGTGCTGATATTATTAATTAAGTATCAATACTGAACAGAACATATAAACCATTTAATAAACTTTTATGCACTATGACATTAATCTGTTTTAAGTACTCCTCATAGCAAGGATATCAAGCAACTTACTACACTAAGACCAAACTTCAATTTTTCTTCTAGCTCCTAAGACTCTATCCCTGGCAAAGTTGTAACTGGGGCAAAAAACAAGCAAACAAAAGTCCCCAAACATCAACAACTCATCCTTATCTTTTCCCCAAATTTTATTTATATCCATAAGGAATTGGAGCTGGATAAATAAGCTCCCAAAGTAACTAGGAATGACATGCTCTTAGTAAACGTTGGAGCAAGCGGGAAAACGAAAACCATCCAAGAGAACTTAAGTAGTACGGCCCTGTGTGCACACATATTGACACAAACACAGACTCATGGACATGTCTTCCTGCTCCCCTCTTACCAGAATCCAGCAAAACAGTGGACCATAACAATTAATAGAAGAATTTCTATTTTATGTAAATGTCATCTCTATTAGTCCACCAATTCATTCTTTCAATTAATAAACTAATATAAATGATCCCTTATCATAACAGTAACTGTATCTCAAATTTGCTTTCAAGGAAACCCAACCCCATTCTTTTCAACTGAGGAATCACTGGGGTCTTATTTCTGTATATTTCTCTAAGTTGCTTCTGCCACATTTAAAATCAATTAAAGCATAAGGATGATGCAGGATGAACCCAAGTTTCTGTTTAAACTAAAAATATCAAAGTATGAGAGATTATGCTTTGTCACTAATTATGAATTAACCTAACTTGACGTCAATACTTCTGTCTAAGGAGCCCTAAGGGGCTATTTTTACTTCCCCTGAAAATGACTGGGTAGCCACTACACGAACCCTTTTGTTTCTGCCTTCATATGCTATACCTCTGGAATCTAAGGCAACACTGGGATATTTATACAGGGCAGGGTAGGAGGGGATGAGCGAGAGAGAAAAAGACATCTCAAACATTAAAACTCTGTTGTTGCTAGCTAGCTCTAAACAAATTGATAGCTAGTGAGTAATACCTGGGGCAGGACGAGTGGGAAGAACAGAGAGAGAGAACACGCACAGATGCACTCACTACAGAAAAGGTACTATATTTCACACTTAACTGTGTTTTAATACTCACATAAATCTTCAAGAGAAGTACTATTACTCATTTTTAGACGAAGAGACTGAGCCCTGGTGAATTAAGACAACTTGCCAACACTCACAAACAGTAAGGGTTAGAGGCAGGATTAGGATTTGAGTATGTCTGACTGACTTCAGAGCTTTCACCACTATGATAGATTGCCTTCTACAGCTAACTGCATAACTGTCAAGACTAGGTATGATTCTTGAACAAGTCAACGTAAGTCTAATCAAAGTGCAAAAGTTGTATAAATGTGGAAGGGAAGCTTTTTGCTTTGTTTTGGTTCTGTTTTTTGTTTGTTCCTCTGTTTTGTTTTAGATATATATTACTTAGGTCACACTAACAAGACACTCTTATTCTTGAATCCTGAGGTCCTTCCTGCCATATTAGGTTTTCTCTGACAATCATTATGAACAGACCAGCTGTCCAACATCGCTCATAAAATAGTTCCTAATTCACACAGAATCGCTTGCCCCGAACCCCTCTCTCCTGGCTTCTTTAAAAAGCATATGTCACAGCTGCATTTCAGCTACACTCAAGTAGTGCCTCATCTGTGAGCCATCTCAATGGACAACTAACATTTTGAAGTGCACACAAAATGGGACCAATAGTGTCTTACTGTTAATTAAAACCATCCTGACAGCAACGGACTTGGCCTTTATGATCAGCTTCTCTCCATGTTTGCTGAGTTGAGTCAACACATCTGCACCTGTAGGCTGGCTCAAGATGAATCAGATGTGAAAACTGAAGTGATCCTTGAAAAACAGGAGGGTTGAACTTCTTTTTCCTAAGATAAGCAATTCTCCTGCACCAAATGTGTATGTGCACATTCAGTCCAATACTTGGAACATCACTATTATTGCTAACAAAGGAACGTTAGACATTCTCATATCTTAAAGCAGCTGTTCTCAAATGATCTGGTGTCAGGAGCCTTTTGTACTCTTAAAAATTATTGAGGACCCCAAAGTGTTGTTATTTATGGGAATTTCATCCATTGATGCATTTATGTTAGAAACTCAAATGGAGAAAAATTTTAAAATACTTACTAACTTACTTGAAAATAAAGATAACCTTGTTAAATGTAAACATAAATAACATTTCCAGGAAAACTATATTCTCCCAGACAAATACAGTGAAGAGAACAGCACTGTTTTACATTTTTACAGGTTTTTTTTTAAATGTCTAGTTTAATGAGTAGACAGCTGGATTCTTCTATCTGCTTCTGCATGTGGTCTGTTGCAATACACTATTTTGTTGAAACACATGAAGAAAATTAAGCCTCACAAAGACATCAAGGTAGAAAAGGGATCTTAATACCCTTTTCAAACAATTGTGGCTGTTCTGCTTTCATACTGCAACAGGAGTCAACGTGGAGTGGTTCCCTTAAGTGTTAGTGGCAATGTAGAATCTGAAAATACACCAAGGAACTTTTTATAATCTATTACATTAAAACATATTGTTTTGTCTTGACCTTTGAATGAATCTTTTACCATGCATGATTTTGACATCGGGGACTCCCTAAGCAGATCTCTGGACCAAACTTTGAGAATCAGCTATGAAAAAAACACAACAAAACTCTGAAGAAAGTATGAATGAATGGATTTAGCACAGTGACAAAGAAAGATGTAGCAACTGTACAAAGAACCTTATAAAAAGATTCAAGACTTTAGTTACTCCATAGCAGTAGATTTGTACAGATTAAAAAAGAGGCCCTCCTGAGGACCCAGCCTTACAAACTCGGCTTAGAGAGTAGTAGGGAGCCCATTGGAGAGCCTCTATTGCTCCCCAGGCCAGACTGATCTTTCACTGTAAACAAACTACATCACCATAGGTGGTGGTCCTAGTCACATTTACATACAAGGGACAGCAATTCACACAGAGTAGGAAAAAAAATAGAAGAAAACAAATCTGCACTTGTGAAGAACAGTCTGATAAAATTCATGTTATTCTCTTTTATTCATTCATTTCTGCAGTCTGTTCATGACAAGTTTGATAGTTAAAAGTCCATGATTGGTAGAAAATAATATCAGGTCTCAGCTCAGGGCTTTTATTTTATGACCTGGGTATGGGGGTGGGTGGGTGGGAAGTAGGTAATAGAAAATATTGAAAAAGAAAGAAGCCTAATTTTTAAATTGTAATAGTAAGAGCTTTTTTTTAAAAAAGTAAGCAATTCCTGTCACTTAAATACAATAAAAATTAAAATTTCTAAGCATTTTGACTTTGTTTCATAAAAAAAGATGCATACAAAAGTGACTTTATGAATTTATGTGACTTCAATGAGAATATAGTGAGGATAAAATGGAACAAGAGATTCTAAAATAGCAAATTTTATTTTAAAAACCGAAATAATTTAAAACATTTTTCTTAAAATTTTGAGACCACTAATTTTAGCTAGTTTGCATTAACGAAAGAGTACAGCAGTGAAGATACTTGTAACTTAATGAATATTCAGTAAAAATTAATTCCTATCATTGCTCTTTATCATGCCATGCTGCAAAAAAATAATAATAAATAAATTATCACGCCATGCTGCAACCATTATCAAATTCAGAATGGTCCCATATTCAATTTATGTGTATGTAGTTCTAATGAAAATTTGACTTTTACCAACATAACTTACCATAAAAAAAACTAGCTATTTCCTACTATATCTGGTGATCAGAGGGTTCAGTTCTGAAAGTAAGGTAATTGCTAAACATCAGTGTCATCAGAGACTTGTGCTGTGTGGTAAATATGCAGTTTTGCAAAACACAGAGCTTGTAAGTGATGACTACATATATAATGGAGTTTACCAATAATTCTGAGTTGCCATTTAAAATGAATATATTAAATGCTGGTCATGAGTAGAAAAACTACTCTATTTGGTACTAATTGTGGTTCTTTTTTTTCTTGACCGCTGTCTGAGCTCATTAGAATCACATGCTGTGCAAATCTCTCTCCTTTGGAAAGTCAGACATTATTGCCTCCCTTATGCCATTAGTTAACCTTAAGCTTCACTGTACCAAGGGGCTAGGGGCATTGAAAGTGCCTACTGCTGCAATGGTGAGGACAGTTTCTCTTCCACAGATGAAAAGCACGCACAAGCTGTACTGAACATTAAAGTACACTCTAGAGCTTGCTAAAATCCTTCCAATAGACTTTTTTGGTCAGCCCTTCAACATAGGTACAATAAAAATGTAAGATGCATCCCATACCCTACTCTAAAAAGCAATCTTAGAATTTTACTAAAAATGAGTGCTAAAACCCAAAAATATAAACATGAAGCTTAAAACAATTTAAAGATTTATTTTAATTACAAAAACTTTTTAAATTATAGGGATATAGGTGGTAATGCAGAAAGATCTATGCTTCTCATAATGGTGACTTACGGTAACTGCCATTTCAGGACAGGAAACGTGTTTAGCATCAGTATCTCTACCTACAGTTTACTAATGCCCTGTGAAGTTAATTTCTAGTTAGCCCCATATATACTAGAATTATAGATGACATTCTTCATTAAATAAACAAACAAACAAAAAACTACATTCACATTAACTTTGAAATTGTTCAAAAAGTCAAACTGAAAATTATCATATATATAAAATACAATCATTTTCCTGTTCACACAAAGGATTGAGTTATAAGTTTCATGCTGTTTAGAAGTATCTATTTACTTGGTTCACAAAGCAAAATGTAGCCAATGTAAGTTCCATGCTATTAAAAAGAGGAGAGTTTTGCCCGAGTTGCCAACACAAAAGTTATTCCTCTAGGAGGTAAGAGGTACATATATTAAACCCAATGAAGTGTCTTAAGACTAACAGACATCTCTTCTCTAATTACATGTTCACCAAGAAAAGTCATAGTTTGACTTCCTGACAGCAAAAAATTTATTTGTTGTTGTCAATATTCTGGTCTACTAATAAATTCAATAAGTCCTCAAACTGAACATTAATAAATTGCTATTCTTATTTCCTTTTTTTTTTTTTCTTGAAAGAAGGTATTCATTTGATATTTTCATCAATGATCTTCCAAGGATAAAAGAGCAATTCCAAGAGAAAAACCTAGTCATATTCTTAGACCATCAGTGTATTTTGGTAAATAGCTACTTAATGTTAATATCAGGCATTATGCATTAAAATAATTTTTAAAGTAGTTTTAATAGCTATCAATAATCATTGCTGCTTAATCATTAGGCATACTATACTTTCAACTATAAAAGCTGATGATACCACAATAAAATAAGATTATATGACCCTGAGACTCTCCAAAATTTAGGTAAAGTTAGACATCCACAGTATCGTTTCATAAAGACGTGAGGAAGAGAAAATATGAGTATCTAAATATTCCTGAGCCTTACTATTATATTACTTAATATTAAAGGACTTTTTTATTTTGAATGAGAGAACAAATGAGGAATAGTACTTTGCACATAAAAGTAAATGATCTTTAATGTATTAGACAGTCAATGGTGTGTTTATGTTTACAAAGGATTGTTCATAGTCCTATAAAATAAAATCTTCATTAAATTGAAATTTCAAGTCATTTTATATATTTCAAAAATGTCACATATTTATAGTGTATATGCATTATACATGAAAATATCTGTGTGTGTGTGTGTGTGTGTGTGTGTGTTAAGCTTTCTTTTTACTCCTCAGTAAAGGATCACTTCAAATCAGACCTACGTTCACCTAAGGAATGGCACTTTTGTAGCATTTATCCCAAGGAAGCAGGAGAAAGTTTCGCTCTTTCCAATCCCACCAATACCAAAGCCTATTCAACTCCTAGAAGAGATCAATGAGAATAGGAAATGCCATTACCTAATTCATAAGATAGCTGATAAGAGTCAAATATTAAGGAAATCTTGAAGAAAACTCCAGTGTGAAAGAAGAGGATTAGGACACACAGAAATGGGGAGAAGAGAGAAATGACAGGTGGGAGGAAATACTGGTAGTTTCCATAAGTGCCCCTCCCAAGTCAACCAAGCAAATGTTTTTACAATGGTTTGGTCAGATGCTATGGCAAATATTCTAGGTATTCCTGTGGGTAATTTCTTCATTACAGTTGAGACCATATTTTGAAAGGTGTCAACTAACTGAAACAGGCTGAAGGCAACATTTACAAAGTATTTTATAGAGCAGAAGTTCTCCATGTGCGGTCTCTGAACCAGCTTCATCAGCAACACCTGGGAACTTGTCAAGAATGCAAATTCTCAGGCCCAACCCCAGACCTACTAAATCAGAGTATCTGCTAACCCAGCAAGCCAGGTTTGAACAAGCCATCCAGATGATCTGATGCGCACTCAAGTTTGAGAACTGCTGTTCTACACTTAAATCACACCCCAGGGAGAAAGTTAGGTCAGAGATCAATCAGCTTGTCAGTGCACTAAATAATCCCAACCATTGCAAAAGCATGTAAATAAAAGAAGTTTACCATCAGAAAACACAGAACCACAGACATGAAAGAACTTAAAGGAAATAATGGATAAGTAAACCCATACTTGGAGACGTTCTGAAATCCAGTGTCTGGGAAATAATTATTGATTTTATGTCTGTAGTTTTGAAGTCTACTTTTATAGAGCACAGTTACATATATTTTTATTAAATTGATATATAAGAGCACAAGACACAAAATTCACTAACCTGAAAATTGAATGATTAAAGAGCATTCACTTTTGATAAATAAGAATTGAATGTATGTGCTACACCCTCCTATCATATTTCATTCAGTTATTTTGTGAACACTCTTACCTCCTCTACAGATAGAGACTGTATTAGTGATACTGACTGTGCAATACTTGGACACAGAGATTAAACTAATGCCCAGTGTGCTACTGGAAACTTCTGATCCTGATCTTACTAAAATGAGTACGAGAGTCATGCACCAGTAACCTGACCTTTAACCTGAGCTTGCCTTTGGGGAATTTTGAGACAGACTAAATCAATTGATATGGCCATTACAATTGAAGGCCCTGTCAAATTTTTTACAGTATCTGAAAGGGGTAATTGGAATCTGAAATGGACTGTAAGCAACACGGAACTACAGTTCTCAATATGCCAGGAATCCAACACACTTGATTTCTTCTTTACGCTCAGTAACAGGAAGGAAACAAAAATGTTATACAATAATTTCTGAACAGATACTGATTCGACTATTATGATTCCAATATATGTCCAATAATTCTTTCAATAATATAAGAAATGATAGGAGGTAAATAACTTTTTAAAAAATGACATTTCACAAATATCTCTTGATGGCATGAATTTAACATTTTTCCCTGAACACTTCATAATTTTGGAGGATATGAAACACTGGGAAGAGAGTTCTCTTACCTAGTTCAAAGGAAAAATATTTTACAGGAGAGCCTAAAGATAATCTTTATTTTACATTTAAAAAAAACACAATTGAGTTAAATTGAAGCTTAAATTTTTCAATTTCAAAAATTAAAATATATAGCTTGTTTGTTTTCATTTATGCCTGACCCACAGGGTACCTTTTGCACTGGCCAGAAAAACAGAATGCTCCTTAACATCGATGTGTGTTTTGAATTATACTAATAAGCAACATATCAGCTGCGAGGTGAGACTACATTGAAAAAGACTGCTTCAGCTTACGGAAAATACCAGCTGTCTCCACTCTGTGAAGATGGATTACCACCTGTCCTGTTATCTTCCATACACAATACAAGGCACGTTGGCCATTTTAACCAGGATAACTGTACCCATATGTTCTTTAATTCTGGTCTGCATGCTGCCTACCATTAAATATTCGTAATGGATCATGGTAAATAGGAGATTAGCATGGAAGGCAGGGTGTTTAAGCAGAATCTAAGCCTCTGTTTTATTAAACCTCCTCCTTGTTCTTGAGACCTGTACAACTGAAAATATTTTTGATAATATCATCAATTTTAGCTAAATAGTAAAGCACCCAAATGTAAACAGAAAGCAGTGAGGTTTTTTTTTTTTCATAAGGCTTAGGCAGTAGTGAGGCTACATGCCACAATAAATTAAAACATAGGTTGCCATTAAAAAAAAACCCAACACTTTAACCTTTAAAATGATCACGTACATAATTTGCTATAAAAAATTTTGCTAGAAATTCCCTCCTTTTCTCATCACTTACAAAAATGTTACGTGATTGAATGTATTTGACAGAAAATAGTATATGAAAAGCAGAGTTTTAACATACTATAGTTGAAAAAAGTTACCTTTATTTGAAAAATAAAATGTATATTTTGAATGATATCAGTTACTTCACAAAGTCTTTAGCCACAAAATGGAGATAGATAAATATGCACTTCTACTATAGAATAAACTGGAATAAAAAACATGTTCCATTATCAAATGTATTTATTTATCTGGTTAGCTTAATATGTAACCAGTAGTATATGAAAGACAATGATCAGATAGATACTGAGTTCTGTTTTAGTGAGTACAGGGCTAACTTCAGCTATATAGAAATCACACACAAAGTTGTGGTCCTGTATGTTTGCATTATATGCTGTAGCCAACTGAGCAAAGGGCCAAACAGGTCAACTAGCAGCTGTTTTATATAGTGATCAATACTTAGGACCTCAGGTCAGTATGATTTGACACTAAATATTACGAATATTGTAAAACAACGCAAAAAATAGTTTATAAAAAGAGTACAAAGTGTACCATTGCTTCATTTTAGATTAACTATAAAGATAAAATAATCTCAAATATAATCCCTCCATTGTAAATAGTCATAAAATTCAGCACTGTTGAAGGAAATAATAGATTGACGTTTGCAGGTGTATTTGGTCTTACATTGTTGGGTTCTGACTTATATTAGTCAAACATTTTATTTCCTTCAACTTGTGAAATGTTAGAATTCCTAATTAAACTTTGAAATAAAAAGAATAGGGACAAGCAAATAGAGATTAAAGGAACACGTCACAGAAGCTTTCTTGATTTACAAAATATTTCTTAAAGGAAAGCAGAAAGCTATTGTAATGGTTAAAGACAGAGCCCTTTTATGTGTGCAGATGGGAAGTACTCCCAGAGAGGGTCATATTTCCTTAGGCTAAAGACCAAGAAAACTTAACTGCCCCAGGCCTGGAGTTCAGTGGCAAGAACAATTCATTCATTGAGAACTAAGATTCAGTAATCAAAGTATGAGGACAAGGGTGTGATTTTCATCTCATATAAGGACAAGTGACTACCAATTCAAAGGAAACAAATGGCAGTAAGAAAATGAAATCTCCCATATGGCTAGCATTTTTAAATCTGTGGTCCCTTATTTATTCACTTTTAAATTTCATTTTGTAGGCATCCAAATCGGCCAGGAGGAAGTCAAACTTTCACTCTTCACAGATGATGTGATACTCTATATGGAAAACCCAAAAGATTCTACCAAAAACTGCTACAACTGATCCATGGATTCAGCAAAGTGGCAGGATATAAAGTCAATGCACAGAAATAGGTTGCATTCCTATATACCAATAATGAAGCAACAGAAAGAGAAATCAAGGAATCGATCCCATTTACAATTGCCCCAAAAACCATAAAATACCTAGGAATAAATCTAACCAAAGAAGTGAAAAACCTATACATTGAAAACTATAGAAAGCTTATAAAAGAAATTGAAAAAGACGCAAAAAAATGGAAAAAGATTCCATGCTCCTGGAAAGGAAGAACAAATATTAAAATGTCAATATTACTCAAAGCAATCTACATATTCAATACAATCCCTATCACAATAACAGCAGTATTCTTCACAGAGCTAGAATAAACAATCCTAAAATTTATATGGAACCAGAAAAGTCCCCAAATAGCCAAAGCAATCTTGAAAAAGAAAACCAAAGCAGGAGGCATCATCATCCCGGACTGCAAGCTATATTACAAAGCTGTAATAATCAAGACAGTATAGTACTGGCACAAAAACAGTACTTTTTTTTTTCTTGGAAAAAGAAATGGACCCAGAAACATATGGCCAACTAATCTTTGACAAAGCAGGAAAGAATATCCAAGGAATAAAGACAGTCTCTTCAGCAAGTGGTGCTGGGAAAACTGGACGACAGGGAGAAAAATGAACCTGGACCACTTTCTTACCCCATACACAAAAATACACTCAAAATGGATGAAAGACCTAAATGTAAGACAGGAAGCCATCAAAATCTTTGAGGAGAAAGCAGGCAAAAACCTCTTTGACCTTAGTGACAGCAATTTCTTACTCAACACATCTCCAGAGGCAAGGGAAACAAAAGCAAAAATGAACTATTGGGACCTCATCAAAATAAAAAGCTTCTGCACAGCAAAGGAAACAATCAGCAAAACTAAAAGGCAACCAACGGAATGGGAAAAGATATTTGCGAATGACATATCAGATAAAGGGTTAGTATCCAAAATCTATAAAGCACTTACCAAACTCAACACCCAAAAAACGAATAATTCAGTGAAAAAATGGGCAAAAGACATGAACGGGCACCTCTCCAAAGAAGACATCAAAATGGCCAACCAACACAAGAAAAAATGCTCAACATAACTCATCATCAGGGAAATACAAATCAAAACCACAATGAGATACCACCTCACACCTGTCAGAATAGCTAACATTAACAACTCAGGCAACAATAGATGTTGGCAAGGATGCAGAGATAGAGGATCTCTTTTGCACTGCTGGTGGGAATGCAAACTGGTACAGCCACTCTGGAAAACAGTATGGAGGTTCCTCAAAAAACTAAAAATAGAACTCCCCTACGACCCAGCAATTGCACTTCTAGGTATTTATCTAAGGAATACAGGTATGCTGTTTTGAAGGACTCATGCACCCCAATGTTTATAGCAGCAGTGTCGACAATAGCCAAAGTATGGAAAGAGCTCAAATGTCCATCGATGGATGAATGGATAAAGAAAATATGGTGTGTGTGTGTGTGTGTATGTGTGTGTGTGTGTGTGTGTGTGTGTGTACAATGGAGTATTACTCAGCAATCAAAAAAGAATGAAATCTTGCCATTTGCAACTACGTGGATGGAACTGGAGGGTATTATGCTGAGTGAAATTAGTCAGAGAAAGACAAAAATAATATGATTTCACTCATATGAGGACTTTAAGAGAAAAAAACAGATGAACATAAGGGAAGGGAAATAAAAATAATATAAAACAGGGAGGGGGACAAAACATAAGAGACTCTTAAATATGGAGAACAAACACAGGGTTACTGGAGGGGTAGTGGAGGGGGATGGGCTAAATGGGTAAGGGGCATTAAGGAATCTACTCCTGAAATCTTTGTTGCACTACATGCTAACTAACTTGGATGTAAATTTTAAAAAATAAGTTAAATAAAAATTAAAATTAAAAAAATTCATTTTGTATGAATCACTGGCTATATAAATAGGCCAGAAACATACACTGTGCTCCATAATTTCCAAAAATAGTTTCATATTATATTTTAAAAATCTCTTCAAAAATCACAAAGAATTAAACTACTTGCTTTGATCAAAAATTGAAAAACTGATGTTAAGTATAGAAATTTACCAAATATTTAATACCAACATTCACAATACAAGAAAATGTATGCAAATTTAAAGGTAACAGTTACAATATTTTTTTTCAAATAATATTTCACTC
Organism: Panthera leo; assembly: GCF_018350215.1. Lineage (NCBI taxonomy): Eukaryota > Metazoa > Chordata > Mammalia > Carnivora > Felidae > Panthera > Panthera leo. The sequence goes on from NC_056687.1 coordinate 32,077,005, forward strand.
AGTGCATACAATAAGTTTTGCTGAGAAGTTTAATATTAGAAGGGACTTAAGAGCCAGATGGGAAAGCTGTGTATATTTAATATACATATCTATTCCATGTCCATTTGACATACTATTTAGACTCCAATAGCCCTCATCCTATATAACTGTTTCTTTGACACTACTACAATCTCAGTGAATGATGAGAAGAATCAATAATATGAATCAATGTCTTTATTATAACTTATTTGGTTTTGTAACACTAACCTTGGAAAAAGGTGTTCTGGCATAAAATATGCATTTAATTTTACCTATTTAAACTTAACTAAAACCTTAGGTAATAATGGAGAAAGTGCATTTTAAAGATAAGATATGTAGTTGAAAATGGCAATTTTTATGAAAAATGACAAATTAATCATTTGTTTTACACAAAAGTCCTTTCTCTTAAAGGATCAGCACAGAAAACCTTCAAATAAGCCTGTTCCCTTTTTTCAATATTTTTATTGGATGTTTGGTCGAAACAAGAGAAACAAAACAGAGACAAACTGGAAAGACAGAAGGGGTACAGAAAATAGTGGTCCCACCATCACACACGGTTTGATAAAAAAATGAAAGACTATGATCTCTTCTAACAAGTTGAAAATTAGCCTTTACACTTCGGGCTCCTGAAAACACAATGCTCAAAAATATAGAATTGACAGTGGGTTAACTTCAGATTTGTTCAAAATTATAAAGGTACCAAATAATAAGAAACACACAGAATTTTCTAAAGGATTTTCACAATTCTTAAAAATATTTCAAATTTGGGGAGATAAAGAGAAAAAAATAGCATTGGTGTTTCTGATTGGATTTTAACCCACTTCTATCAAAAATTTCTATATTCAATTTCTATTTAAAATTAATTTCATAATCCTCTATGGTTATTTCTAAACAAAATCACAATGAAAAATATGGATCAGATTAGCATTGTTTTTATCTGGTATAACATATTTCCAATATTTCTACACACTGATTACAGTTCTCTCCCATATCTTTATATACTTTATTTATGAGAGTTTTTTTTAAATTATTTTTCTATAGTATAACCCTTATTGAGATACAAGGCTTAATTACAAAAGCAAAATTTAGATTATATCCAAAATATGCCCTTAACTATTTGTCTATGGGAAAATTTTAATTTATATAAAAAAAATCAAATAGGACTACATTCAGATCACTTTTTCCAAAATGCTGTTTTCTAAATGAAAAACTTTGGAATTGATCTATAAATAATATTGTTTATCTAATCTTCCTCTCTCTCTCTCTCTATATTGCTTTTTTTTTTTTTTTTTTTTTTTGGAGGAGGCGGTGGAATCAGGGATGGGTCCTTGAGGACCTTGAGGAGGTAAATCACTTCACTTACAGAGCCTGTTTCCCCACCCACAGATATTAGGATAAAATATGGACTGCTTCACAAATTTGTGTATCATCCTTACATACAGGACAAGCTAATGTCTGTATTGTTCCAATTTTAGTATAGTGCTACCAAAGAGAGCACTTTCTAATCTCCTTAAGTATCTGTCTTATAACACTTGTGACTATGAATGGAGTATGATACTATAATAACTGGGGCTACAATTTCCAAGCTTCATAAATAATGTAGTTTCCAGGAGTTACTGTCTAGCTTATTCAGAGCCTGAATAGACATTACTTATTGGGTTCAGGTATTCTCTCATTGGAAAAAAGAAAAAGAAAAGAGACAGATGTACAAATAAGAGTTTATTTATATCCATCTTCTTTGAACTAGTCAGAACAAGAAATCCTCCACTGAGAACTTTACTAAATACCTCAAGTAGAATGACTTAAGCATTAGCGGACCAGCTAAAAAATCTAAAATTGAAAACGTTCACCTTGAGTTCTAAGGCTGCATCATAAAATTTTCATATCTTAATCAATGATGATAGTATCAATAGAGCTAGAATTTCTCTTATATATGGCTATAAAAGTAAATCTGAAATATTCTGTACCAATAAGGATATTACCTCTTAGAAAAATAATAAGTATTTCTAAAGTAAGCAAAGATTAACCTAAATTACACAAATTTATGCTACTTATTTTGCCTTGGTGCCATATCAATATAAGTATAGTTTGTTGAAGGTGGTAAATTAAGTTGTTTTATATCTAGAAATATGATTAACTTTATAAAATCTGAATTTCCATCATCATTCTTCAGCCACAATAAAGAGAAAAGAAAGCATATTTAAGAAAGACTGTTAAAACTCCAGTCTGAAGAAGTCCTTAGTCATCTTGAACCTTTAAACAGGCCTTTGGCATAAACTCAGATCATATCCCAGTAAGATAATTTCTCTGGGGACATATCGTTCACTCAGCTTTGAAGGATTCCACTTAGACAGATTCATCTGGCCTATTAACAATTCTAATTCAAAGAATCCCAAGAAGATAGCAAGCAAAAAGGAAATAACTGTTTTTTTTCCTCAACCCCAACTCTCAGCTTCCATTCAAAAAATATCTTCCTTCTTTTTATTCTTCCCTATGTGAGTTCTTATTCATGTTGTTGAAGATCAGAGCTACTACACAACAGAGCCTAAATTGTTCTGTGATTGTTATATTTTTTTAGGTACACACCACAGGTCTATGCCAGCAGCCCCATGGGCATTCAACACACATTAACTGATGGTAATACTTGATAATAAGTTAAATATTAAGAATTCATGTTGTGAGCACCAAAGTCTGTTGGTAGGAGATTCTGAATCAACTCTGAAAAGAACACATATATATGGTAAACCGTCTATGGAAAAATTGTAAAACAATTCTAATTTATTCCTTTTTCTATGATATAAGGTTAAATTATGTTAATGACATTTACATCTATAAATGGAAAAGAAATCAGTGAAAACCCCATTTTGCAAAGAGAAATAGGTAAATATTTTGGAATGCCTATGGTCCATAAAAGAGTCAGAGTATTAAAAGTGATGAGAGAAATGTGTGAAAACCAATGATGGAAGAATGGCTTGGGAAAGTTATTAACTAGAAAAAAGTTCTAGCATGGAAAATACAGTAACTTGCTGGTTATTAAACATGGTTCAATTGAGAGAACTAAAAATAGCTATAAATTTTAGAGAACCATTTGATGCTTTTAACACTTGAAGATAAACCATTATCCCTTATTTGGCAATTTGTGTGTTTTGTTTCATGTAAATGTGCAGCAATCTTTCTTTACTCAGTGTCTGCTTACTCTTCAGGGTATAAAAAAATCACCAGGTAGGGCAGCCAAAAGAAATAAAGCATCAGCTCAATTAGATCCTGGCTTTCCTTCTTGAACTTTACAAGTTCAGACTGTTGACTGTTCATTTGTCTTCTCAGCTGCCTTGTAAGGAGCCAGAAAATATACCTATGAAGTTGAGGACAATGTACCTATATATACAACCTTCATACTTTTAGGAAACCTCATGCAGAAAAGAAATCCCATGGACCCTGAGCCTATCACCATAAAACATTCAGATATGAAAACAGAAAGTACCTGGCAATTGTCCTAATTTGGTGTATGTCTAATTCTCCACCACGATGTTTCTGTAACCAATTTACTGATCATTTTTTTATGCTTCTTTCTGGAGCAGAGGAACATTACAACATTGACATGATCTTTCATATACTTACAAATACTTTACCTATTTTAGTGAAAAAGTCAATGATACATTGACAACATGTTATCTCTGCAACTATCAAATCAAAGTAAATTAGGACTACTCCCTCTGATACAAAGTTTATGTCATTCAATACTATCAATCTGTGTTTGATTTTCTCAAGGCTTATTGTATCTGACCCTCAGGAGATCATGGTCACCTGAGCTTCAAGCAGCCCCAAGTGCGTCCTCAGAAGTGATGCTTCCAGAGATCCTCTGAGCAGGGGAATTCACACATTTTCTAGGTCAGATAATCCAAGACCAGACTGAAATACTGGGACTTTCACATCACTGAAGCTTATTAGCCAGAGATGAGTAACTCCCAGTTTTTAAGTTGAAGAATTACATGCTGAATCTGATAACATAAAACAACAAGATTAAGTATAAATTAAGTAGAATCAAAGTAAATGACCCTAAAAGAAAGCTGAACACATCACAAGAAGGGTCTCATCAATACAAGAGAAAGGGAAGCAGTATGTGTTCACAATGCAAGCCAACTGAAGCTTTACTGCTTCCCAGCTATTTACTTAGTGGATTGTCTAGTCAATATCCAGGCTTTAAAAGATTACCTATGTCATGTCAGAAGACCCCACATATTGATCTCTCCTGGACATACCAGTCATGTTCTTTTAAGGGGTCATATTAGGAATGGGTCAAAGTCACTTTATCCTTTTTTTTTTTCAAGTTTGTATTTAAATTCCAGTTAGTCAACATACAGTGTAATATTAGTTTCAGGTGTAGAAGTCAGCGCTTCATCACATCCAACACCCAGTGCTCATCACAAGTGCCCTTCTTAATGCCCATCACTCATTTAGCCCACCCCCCGCCTCCAGCGACACTCAGTTTGTTCCCTGTATTTAAGAGTCTCTTATGGTTTGCCTCACTCTCTGTTTTTATCTTATTGTTTCGTTCCCTTCCCCTATGTTCATCTGTTTTGTTTCTTTAATTACACAGGAGTGACAGAAATCACTTAATGTATCACAACAAATTGAGGAAGATATAGGTTAAGTTTCTTAAGACTTAAAAAAAATAATAAAGACAGAAAGAACACTGATCAACCATCAATTTAAAAGGAGGACTTTTAGCCCATCTCAAGTTTTAATTGGGACGCATATTTTTAAGTATACTAATTTAATGATAGCTCGGTTTGTCAATAATGTATAAATATCAAAGCCATAGCTTAATCTTAAATGCAAAATGTACAGATATTGAATCACTGGCTGCAGCTGAATAAAAATGTATGATTTTCATGTGTGAAAAGGATTTGCATGTACAACATTAACATTTTACTGGTTCTTGTCTGTAACTACAGATTAGGAAAACAAATAGAAAAATACAAACTGAAAATTGTACATTTTAGTACCTACTGCCATATTAACAGTTATTTTACCAAAGGAAGTAAATGTATATTATGCTTTGGTCTTATTTTGTGGGAAGGTAATTGTCTCGAATATAAAATGAATTTGTCTTAAGTTTCACATCAGTGTGAGAAGAAATATAGCATAAGGATCACGAGCATGATGGTTATTTAAACCACCTGGGCCTTGATTTCCTCTAAAAAGTAAGGGTAATAACAATACCTACTTCACTGAGTTTTTGTGAGGATTAAGTAAATTAATAAATATAAACAGTGTTTGGCACAAAGCACACACTCACAAGTAGTGGTTATTATTACAGTTAACACGGCCTTCCACCTCAACTTCTTCTTCAAATTAAAAAAAAAAATAACAACGTAGCTTATATTCTATAAGAAGGTTTTAATAAGAGCCAATTTATCCCACTAAGTTAAATCTAAAACAGAAATAAGTTATGTTTGAATATTAAAATTCAATATTCTTCTTCCTCTGGGTCTGTTCAGAATTTCAGCGGCGATATTCCACACACATAAACACAATTTCCATTGCTAAGTACTCTCTCTATGGTGCTTAAAAAGCTTCCAAACAGCCAGGAATGTACTTAAGCCGTTTGATTAGCCCCTTATGTCAGATAAATGAACAGTTTTTGTAAACATTAAGTGAAATACGAGTCATTTGAAAGGAGAGATTCTCTGTAGTACAATAAATGTCCCAAAAGGAATGTCTCTGAAATAATAGGATTTTGTTCTCAAAATAAGTCCACCTTGTAAAAAGTCAGAATTTGGGGGACATTAGTATAAAAAGAAGAGGGTTATGAGTGGCAGGATACAAATGGGTGTGTGTGCATGCATCATTTGTAACAGTTCACTTGCACAAAAACACACTTAAACAGGGAGCAAAATCTGGCACAGTTAAATTTGCCAAACAACTATCAGATAAAGGGAAGATACAGCACAGATTAAAAACACAGAAATGATCTCTAGCCATCTAATGAATTAAACACATAAAAGACAAACTAGGTTTCCACACAATTATAGGCATGTAAGGCTAGTCAACGGAATGAATGCTGTGAGAATACGATCCAAAACTAAGGCTAACGTTGTCCTTCAGAAATAAAAACCAAAAAAATTATCCCTTACAGAAACAGTTCTCCCACTCCCACATCCCACATCACCAAGCAGAAATGTCTGGGAAAACATAAAGGAATGCACATTCTTCTTTTTTTTTTTTTTTTTAAGATTTTATATTTTGTATTTCTTTCGTTGATTTTTTCATTTTACATATGTGTGTGTGTGTGTGTGTGTGTGTGTGTGTGCGCGCGCGCGCGTATATATAATGTCTATTTATTTTGAGAGAGAGAGCATGCACGGGTAGGTGCATGAGTGGGAGAGGAGCAGAGAGAGAATCCCAAACAGGCTCTGCACTATCAGCCTGATGTGGGGCTTGAACCCACAAACCAAGAGACCACGACCGAAGCCAAAGTTGGATGCTTAACTGATTGAGCCACCGCGGTGCCCCTAAGACTTTAGTTAAGTAATCTCTCCACCTGACATGGGGCTCGAGCTCACAACCCAGAGATCAAGAGCCACACTCCTCCAACTGAGCCAGCCAAGCACCGGAGGAATGCCCCTTCCGAAAGCAGGCTTATCATCCCTGCCAAATATGATCATGGTCGACATTCACTCACTAATTTCCCCTAGACATGCAAATCCACATTTCCCGGCTAAAAAACTAAAAAAAAAAAGTCAATAAAAAATACACAAAGTCTCCTGAAAAAGCATGATTTTAAAGAAAGTTTCATAGACATGGTCATCATAGTGAATTAAAACTTAAAACCTTCTCCCTTTCCTCTCTTCCTCTCCTCTATTTTTATAGAACCACAGCCTGACTTTCTTCCAGATACTAAGATTGTACAGTTTTGCAAAAGCATAAGAAATATCAGAAGTTCTAAAGATATCATTGATTAGCTAGTAAAGATAACCCCCTCTTATCTGTACAATGCCTATCTCTGACTGGTCCAAATTACCTTCCAATAGTTAGCCAATTATGCAATTATTACATAAGGTAGCAAATTGCATTGCTTATTTATAGATAAGCAAATGAAGTCACAGAGGTTAGGAGGTATTATCAGGTCCTTAGGAAAGTCCCAGAAAATCAATTCCAAGCATTAAACTAGCATAACATCCATTCACCAAACATTCCAGAGACTTGCTTAGGCATTGTTCTAGATCAGCAGTGATAAAGAGTGACAAGCTCCTGGTCCTCATGCAGCAGACACAGCAAGAAGGGAAATCAATGGTAAACAAATGTATATCATTAATCACATTATCCCAACCCTATCTTGTTTTTTGTATGTTTGTTTCTTTGTTTGGGTTTTTTGTACGTCATTTATTGCTAAAATGACAAAGGGCCGGATTAAGATCCATGCACATAGCATGGTAGGTTACCATTGGACAAATTCCAGGTTCTTGAGCTGAATGGGAGAACAACCTTTGACAGACATGTGTAACTCTACTCTACAGTAGCCCCCCACCTTTGTACCAAATCAAAAGGCTTTTAACGGGAGAAAAGATAATGGGATTGGGAAGAGAGGAATAAGATAGTACTCCTTGTTCCAGAAGAAACTAATCTTTCAAGCTATCATTTCCACTCATCAACTCAAGTTGCCTATGAAATATGTCCCTCTAAGTCCTGGGCCTCTTCATCTACATGAGCATCAGGAACTCAACAACTTTCACTGTGAACTGATTGCCCAAGGTCCTCAGATATGTGAATGACAGAAATAGTTACATGAAGTAGAGACTTGACCTGTATTCGGTGGATTTAGTGACTTATATTTTCAAATACGTATTTTCATATTGGTAAACAGTTTCATTTACAACATCTACATGTTATATATTTAATATTATAGGCATATGGCCTGAACTTCAGGGGGACAGGGAGCTGGGGAAGGAAGTGATTCTAAATGTAATCAATTCTGTTACTGAGCCGAAAAAAAAAATTACACATTATAAAATATATGATTTTATAAACTGAGGAAATGGTGCTTTTGAAAAATAAAACAGTGAGTGATTATAAAGATATGTATACTCAAGTTTTCTAATATACACTTATCATCTCAAATGTGATATAGTTACATCTAAACTTGAATCTGTAAAATAATTTCAAATTAAATATTAATCAAAGGTACAATTCTACGAAATCAATTTCATGCATTGCCATTTTAAAGGATGAAGGCAAACTGAGGTATAAATTATTTATAAGAAAAAATAACCCACAATAACATTGAGCTAATTATCACAGTAACTGTAGCATTTCAGGGCAAGAATAGAGGAAAAGAATTTCTTTGTTCATATTTTTCCTAGCCAAAATTTCATGAATAAATCATATGCTTCAACCCTATTTTTAAGAATCTAAAGAAGATTTGAATCTGACATTTTTAAAAACATTCAAAAGGAGCTTTAACTGAATCCATAGCAGCATGTAAAAATATTTCCTCAGTTTGTGTGCGTGTGAATTTGAATGTGTGTGTATACTTTCTGACTTCAATAAAAATCTCTTTAAAATTGGAACCATGTCAGTGCAGCCACTATGGAAAACAGTATGGAGGTTCCTCAAAAAAATAGAACTACTATAAGATCCAGCATTTCTACTTCTGGGTATTTATGAAGGAAATGAAATCACTACCTCACAAAGATAACAGCACTTCCCTGGCCAAGGCAATGGAAACAACCTAGGAATGAACAAATAAAATAAATACGGGGTATGTTTGTGTAAGGGTATATGTGTGTGTGTTTATATGTGTGTATATATACATGCACACGATGGAATATTATTCAGCCATAAAAAGAAAGGACATCCTATGGGGCGCCTGGGTGGCTCAGTCAGTTAAGCGTCCGAGTAAGGCTCAGGTCATGATCTTATGGTTGGTGGGTTCGAGCCCCGCGTCAGGCTCTGTGCTGACAGCTCGGAGCCTGAAGCCTGCTTCTGATTCTGTGTCTCCCTCTCTCTCTGCTCATTCCCTGCTCATGTTCTGTCTCTCTCTGTCTCTCAAAAATAAATAAATGTTAAAAAAAAAAAAAAAAAAGGGTATCCTGTCAGATGCAACAACATGGACAGATCTTGAGGGCGTTATGTTAAGTGAAATAAATGAGACAAAGAAAGACAAACCAAACTCCTAGAAACAGAGTACAGACTAAGGAGTACTAGAGGTGGGTGTGAGATGAGGGAAGAGGGGTGGGGCAAATAGATGAAGGTGACCAAAAATGACCAACTTCCAGTTAAAAGATAAATAAGTCCTAGGGACTATAGGTACCAATACTGTGTTGCATATCTGAAAGTTGCTAAGGGAGATCTTAAAAGTAGATCTTTTTTCTCATCACAAGAAAAAACTTATGATTATACGTGGTGAAAAATGTGAAACTTACTGTGGTAATCATTTTGCAATATACACATGTATCAAATCATTATGTTGTATACCTGAAAGTAATACAATTTTATATGTCAATTATATCACAATAAAATTAATTAAATTGCAACCGTTTCATTTAAATTAACAACAATCTGCCCCTCCCCCCTCTTAGTAGCGATGCTATAGCTTAGACAATGGTTATCAGCATAACTGAGTCAGTCAAAAGAAGTAGTTACCAATGTAAAGGACTGTTCTTTTAAGGTCTAGGCTTTATGTCTTACTTACTTTAAACAAAAAAAGTGTTCTAAAATTTTAAAATATTTAACATGGTTGTTTTATACTTACATGAAAAATATTTATATATATAAATATAAACTTATATTTATATATATAAATTTATATTTATATTTACATGAAAAATATTTATATTATATTTTTTAAGCTAATTTACCTTGAGAGAAAGAGAGAGAGCAGGGGAGGGGCAGAGTGAGAGGGAGAGAGAGTGAGAGGGAGAGAGAGCAAGAGAGAGGGAGAGAGAGAGAGAGAGAGAGAGAGTCCCAAGAAGGCTTTACACCATCAACGCAGAGCCCGATGTGGGGATCGAACCCACAAACCAGAAGATGATCACCTGAGCCGAAACCAAGAGCCGACCGCTTAACCAAATGAGCCACCCAGAGATCCCCAAAATGTTTATGCTTTTAAATATTCATATTAATTAATGTGAGCAATGTTTTATTCTGTTAATTTTTATATCTAACACCATAAGAGAAAAATCTAAATTCTAAAGATTTTGGAAGGATTCTCTGTGGTTATGCCTCACAATCGATGTTCAAGCAGTGTATATTAGATTAGTAATGCAAACATTGGTATAAAATTTTAAACTATACATTTAAGTATTTAAATCTAAATCTAAATGTTAATGAATAGTTTGTTCCAATGTGGGGTGGGGGGTGATACATATTTCTCTTGATATATGTTCATACATATTTCTTTTTCAGTATCTGTGCAAGTATCCACTGTTTAGTTTAAATTCCAAAACTTAATTTCATTCTATTTAAGGTATAATAAATTCCATGGTCTGAGTTAATGATCAGAATATGGTATTAAATAAATGAATGTTATACTTGAAACTCTTTTCAGAAAAATTAGCTGAGATATAGTCACAGATTTAACTTGCCGCTGGAGTTGATTCTAGAAAAAAAAAAAAATTTCTACATAGAAGAAAAAAAAAAAAAAAAAGGTGAGGCATAAAACACACCAGGCTAAAGAAGATAGATAATGTATGCGGTCTCTCATTTCTACTGGGGAAACAAAATGCCAAATTGCACATTAGCACCTTCAAATATAAAGAAACCTTTTTTTTTTTTCCATTATTGTTGGTTGGTAGGGATCGTTATACAGAACTGTTTACTGACAGAGATTTAGTAATAACACTCCCTTTGTGACCCATACTAGGTACAAGTTACAGTATTTAGAATTAAGTGCAAGGGACGCTTGGGTGGCTCAGTTGGTTAAGTGTCCCACTCCTGATATCAGCTCAGATAGTGATCTCACATTTCGTGGGATTAAGCCCCCAGTTGTGCTCAGTGCTGACAGAGTGGAGCTTACTTGGGATTCTCTCTCTCTCTCCCCTCCCCTTTTCCTCCTTCCCTGCTTGCAGGCATGTGTGCTCTCTCTCAATATAAATAAATAAACTTAAAAAAAAAAGGAATTAAGTGGTAAATACAATCTAATCACAATACAGGAGTTACATAATATGATAAAGGAATACAGGGTGATATGGGTAAGGTTAAACTTGATGTGACAGTGGGAGGGGTAGGATGTGCAGAAAAGGAGGCTAAGAGTAAAGGATGGATCTTCTGAACTCTGAAACATAAATATTTTTTTCCAGACCAAAGAGGTAGGGGTAGGAGACCATGAATCTTAGGCCACCAATGCCAGGATCACACAGACCCTTGCAAATCATTTTCAAGGGTTTAGATTTTAGGGGCATTGGAGAATCTCTGAGTGAACAATCAAGAGGGACAGATCAGATTTTTACTTGCAAAACAGTATTACAGCTATGTGGTTGAGAAATAATGGTGACACAAATTAGAAGAATAGTGAGAGGAATGAAGGTAAGTGGAAAAATCCTACAGCTATTCAAGACAAATCATCAGCAAGACTTGAGGATCAACCGATAGGAACAGATGGAAAGAAAGGAAGAAAGAATTAATCTCAAGTTTCTAGTCTGGAGAGCCAAATGGATGGTGGTATCCCTTTCAGAGCTAGGAAAAACTAGAGGAAAGGCAGGAATGGAAAGGAAGATGGTTAAGTCTCATATTGGACATTTCAGCTGGAGATACTACCAGGATCTCCAAATGGAGCTAACTGTGGAAGTCAAGGCTAGAGACAGGGAGTGAAACAGGACAATAGTTCTAGAAGAATCCAAAGAGGTAGGTGTGGTCATCCAAGGCAAACCACAGAGCAAAAAGAGAAGAATAAACACTCTAGGAATTTGAACATTTCAGCTATAAGCCAAGACTAGTCTAGATATAAATAAGAAGAAAATCAATAGCAGGTAGATGGTGGACCTTGCTAGTTGGCTAGTGAACATCCATTTTTCTGTTCTTCCTTTTAGCAAAATACCAAACGTTGTTTGGGGAAGAAATGAGCTAGTTAAAAACATTTCTCCTTACTAAAAAGAAAACTGCAGGCTCAAGGTAGAGTCACTTCCCCAGGACAGCAAACCAAGACTTAATTGTAGTTTCAACCTCTCCAGGAAGGGAATTTTAAGACAATAAATCTGAAAATTTCTGGTCAACACCAATGAGGTAATCTGTCACAGGGGCCCTCTCCATTCCCCAAAGGAAGATGAGGTCATGTGTATGATAAGACCCCCTGCCCTTCCCCTGATGGAAGGTGACCTTGCCTGAAACAATCCTTTCTTTTCTTTTGCTAATAACAACTGGCCCTACCCTACTTCCTATAAAAACCTTTCATTTGTTGATGTACTCCTGGGAGCATCTTTCTACTTGCTACAGGGATGCTGCCTGATTCATGAATCACTTAATAAAGTATAACTCCCTTGAATTTTGTTTTTGAACACCATACATCTTTGAAACTAAAGGTGGCCATGTGACCTAGGTCTAGCCAATGAAATGTAATAGACTTCTACTGGGTGAAGATTTCCAGAAATTTACTGTCTTGATAAAAAAAAAAAAAAAAAAAAAAAAAAGCAGGGGTAGGGGGACGGGGATAGCTGCTGATTTTTTACACTCCTCCTTCTAGTAAAGCACAGAAGGGTGATATTGAGAGTACAGCCATCAGCTTGTAACCACAAGGAAGAAAGCCACATACTAGGGCTGGCAGAGCAGAAAAATAAAAGGAAGCTGGATTCTTGGAGCTGCCATACTTCTCTGGTACAGCCTTCCTCCAGAATCAATTTTAAACCTGTCTGGTAAATTGCCTGACTTTAGTTACATGCAGTAGAATGTAATCCTGATCTAGCTGGGTGCCACGAAATTCTGGGAAAGTGAACGTTTCACAAAGGAGGTCAATTGTGTCAAATGCTTGCAAGAGGTAAATTATATCCATTATAGAAAGCAAAGTTTAGAAAGCTGAGGTCAAGACTATTAACAGTAACAGGATATTAGTGAGAGAAAAGGGTAAGACCACACACACTGCTGAGCACCTCTTTGCAAAGTTTTGGTAAAGCGCCATATTTGAATTGTTTGGAATATTGAATGGTCCCCTGTTATAGCCTTCAACATAGTGATGTAGGAGAAGAAAACATCCCTGGAAGAAAGAAAAAAAAAAAAAAAAAAGAAATAGAATAGTATATCATAATCTTACTCTTTTGCTCTTGAAACAAAGAAACCATGTAGATAAATAACCACAAACCTGAACCTGAGATACTTAGACACTTTTGAAAATGTACGTCCACCCACAAAATACCAAACACTAGTTTTCATCCAAAATGCATTCTGAGAAAATTGTTTTCTGAAAAAAAAAAAAATGGCATTCCATAAAAATGTGTGAATTGTAGTAACTTAGATCTCCTACTCATGTTTCTTAGGATTCATTAATATTTTAAACCCTCAAAAGTCTTATAGAAAAGAGATATGTTTAGAAATTTGTTTAAAGACTTATTTTACAAATTATTTTTTGACAGCTTACAGAAATGCTTCACTGGAACACATTTTGAGAAAGGCCACAATGAAATATTTCAATGCTGGCCATGCCAATGACAATAATTCTATAAGCCCTCAAAAATATATTTATCATAAAAGACATACCATGCACTGATATACGAAGACTATCTATCATTTCACAAATATTTATATGGATTTTAAGTACACTTATGTATGAGAGGATTGACTCTGGGAAAAAAAACTCATCTGAATGTAAGCGTATGTGGCATTAGTTTGTCAGCCTTTACTTACCTGCAATGAAGAGAAACATTTTTTGGAACCATAGTAATGCGCCTAACACAGTAAATAGCACATAATACAACAGCTACCATTTATATAATGCTTGTCAACCAGGCACAGTTCTAAGCCCCTTGTATATATCAACTTATTTAATCCTCCTCAAACCTCTCTAAGTAGAAGTAAAGTCCCCTTTTTTTACAGGTGAGAAAACTGAAACATAAAGAGCTTAAGTAAATTCACCAAGGTCATAAATGAACATATACTGCATTTGTGGAGAACAAAATTAAGGACAGAATTAGTTGTAACTAATTCTATACAAATTATATATGTGCGAATCTACACAAAATATATATGTGTATACATATATACAAAATATCCATGTACAAATTCTATTTGTAACTATAAAGAATGTTCACAATGTACTCTATGGATAAAAACCTTTATACAGGGTTAAGGGAACCCATTATATTCAAACAACACAAACTCCTCTTGGAATAGAACGTAAGAAATGTATGGTTATTCACCTGGGGTTGATGATTAAAATCTTAAGAGAGGCTTAAAGAATTGTAAACCAACATAGCTCAGAAGGAACAGAGACTTAAGTGTTACCGGGGGGGGGGGGGGGGGGGGGGGGGGGGGGGGGGGGGAAGGAAAGAAGGAAGGAAGGAAGGAGGAAGGGACGGAGGGAAAGAAAGAAAGAAAGAAAGAAGAAAGAAAGAAAGAAAAGAAAGAAAGAAAGAAAAGGAAGGAAGGAAGGAAAGGAAGGAAGGAAGGAAGGAAGGAAGGAAGGAAGGAAGGAAGGAAGGAAGAAGAAAAAAAGAAAGAAAAATATTACAGAGTATGACCACAGAATTCAAGTTTTTAGTTTTTGGTGATTTAGGCAAAAGATGAAAAGAAAGGAATTAAAGGCACCTGTCAACATGCTCTCACTCCACCAGCCACAAAAATATTTCTCCTCTCCTTTGGAATTTTGGCTCATTGCTACTTTCTTTCCTGAGGTAGTCCCAAAGGAAAATATGCTATAATCATATTTTCCAAGAATTCCCTTAAGCAAGATTCAACAAGGTTACGACCTGTCATACACTTTCATTTTAGAACTAAGGGAAGTCACCTGAGAAAGCTATGACAAGTGCCGAGTTATGTGATCAAAATGCTCTCGGTGTCCTTCTCCATCAAACACAGACTCCTAATCCATTTTCTGGTGTCTGACAGAGATAAGAATCTGATAAAATGGTAACTTAATGTGACTCAATCTAGATAAAGTACAGTATCCTGTGGTAAAGAGATATAGGGTGATAGAGATTGAGAAAGAGTATAAATCCTTAGGGGGAAGGGATGTCCTTTCCCATTTTGTTTGAAGTATCTGGCTTTTCTTCTAAGTTTTACTCCATTATTTACTGGATAAGATTTAAAATGTCCCCATTCAGGCATACTAAATAACTTGGTCATAAACTTTTATTCCTCTTGACAAGTGTAAAATGTCACAGGCACTATTAAAACTTCAATTTAGACCTTAGGTTAAATATGACTTAAAATGTTACTAAAGCTACAATTTCCACTCTGGAAATACTAAGAGACTGAGATTAAAACAGTTTTATTATACTTAGAAACCTAAATTAAACAACAGATCTAATTTATCAAAAATTAGGCCCCACTTAATGACTATCTTCAAACATATGAGCCGCTACATTAAAAAAAATGGCTTTTCTGTTATCAGCATGTAAAATGAAAGAGATTTCTACCGAATAGGATTTAAGTAAATTAAAGTAATAACTTTGTGTTAACATATGCTGATGCATGTAAGGGGTACTGATGATGGAGGCTAGATAATCTTTAGCTCTGAACCTCTTTTAATACAACAAATGATCTTTAGACAATTTAAAAGTCAGAGGAACAGATTAAATGACTTCCAAATGACCCTTCCAGCATCATTCTATTCTTATTAATAAATTCCAGTTTTTCCATAGTTTTAATTCTAGAAAATGTGAAGTATAAAAATTATATACACACATGGCATTTCACTTTTGGATTAAGTAAATACAACCTTCCTTTGAACTTGCTTCAAAACACCTAAGATACAAGTTCATGCATTACTTTTCTTGGTAAACAATGTTATGGATACAGATAAAGCTTTGAGTGTCCTATTCTCTGCTTAATATCCCACTGTCTGTAATTATTCGTACATAGCCAACAATTTTCTTTTCCTTCTGCATCCAAGCAAATGTATTTTTCTACTGTTCCAAGTTTAATCCTTACCATAACCACACCCCCACCCCAGCCCCAGCACATTCTCTCTACCTTTCTTCTGCTTACCTCTCTCTCTTTCCCCTTGTCTGTCTCATTCCCTATCCTCCTACTTACTCTCCCCTCTTCCTTCTCCCTGCTCTGTCTCCTGGAGTCTCCCCTCCTGTTATTCTGGATGTGTTTCCCTCAGTGTACTTCCTGTGCTTTTCTTTCTGTGTGTTTCCTTCTCTCTAATTCTGCCCCTGACTTGCTAGTCTCCTATACATCCTTTTCCACTCTCCCCTGCCCTCTCTCCTGGTTCAGAAATTCAGTGTAATTCACCAAAAATCATGTTCTACCTGCTTCTCTTAAAAAAAAAAAAAAAAAAAAAAAAAAAAAAAAACACTGGATTTACATTCCAAAAGGTTTTTTGTTGTTGTTGTTGTTTTGGTTCTAGGGGATGAACAGGGGTCTACAAACTCTAGCACAATGTAGAAGAGTGCTTCTCAAATTTGAATTTGCAAAAGCCACATTGTAATACTGTTAAAATACAGGGTCTGATTCAGTTGGTATGCAATGGGGCCCATCATTCATCACCTCTAACTTGCTTCCAGGTAATGCCAATGCTGCTGGTTCCTAACCACATTATGACTGGAAGCCTCTAGTTGCTGCCTGGAGCACACCCAATCCTTCCATATTTGCTTCTCCCACATAGCTAGACACAACATTACTGTCTATATGGGTTTTTTCCCTTTCTTTCCTTCCTTCCTTCTTTCTTTCTTTTCTTTCTTTCTTTCTTTCTTTCTTTCTTTCTTTCTTTCTTTCTCTTTCTTTTGAGTTTATTTATTTATTTTGAGAGAGACAGCATGAGAGCAGGGGAGGGGCAGAGAGAGAGGGAGAGAGAACCCTAAGCAGGTTCAGCATTCTGTGTCTCCCTCTCTCTCTGACCCTCCCCCGTTCATGCTCTGTCTCTCTCTGTCTCAAAAATAAATAAACGTTAAAAAAAAATTTTAAAAAAAAAAGGGGGGCGCCTGGGTGGCTCAGTTGGTTAAGCAGCCGACTTCGGCTCAGGTCATGATCTCGCGGTCCGTGAGTTCGAGCCCCGCGTCAGGTCTGTGCTGACAGCTCAGAGCCTGGAGCCTGCTTCAGATTCTTTGTCTCCCTCTCTCTGACCCTCCCCCGTTCATGCTCTGTCTCTCTCTGTCTCAAAAATAAATAAACGTTAAAAAAAATTTTTTTTAAAAAAAGAAAAAACACCATTTTTTGGATAAACTATATTTTGGTATTCTTCACATATTTATTTAATTTCTGTTTAAAAACATTTTTAATGCCCACTTTGGGTAACAAAGAAACAGAGAACTTTTATGCCCCCCGAAACATGCAATAATAATTTATTCTAGCCGGACATAAAAAAATTTTAATTGATAATTAATGACAGTTTAAGATAACTTATATTGTATTAATTAAAATTAAGCATACTAAAAAGGTTTAGGTATGTTTTGTTAAATTTGTCACTAGTTTTAAAATGCATACAAATGATTCTCAAGTTGGTCTGTGTATGTGAGAAAGACTTCTAGCATTTAAGTCTTCAGTAAATTAAGATGATTAAAAGGAGGAATGATATGATAACATTGGAGAGGTAACCAGATCTAGCTTGTTCTTTTAATATTTTTTACAGACAGAACTCTTGATAGGAGGAGACACTGCCAAGAATTTCTCATAAATAACTAAATACTGAATTGATTTTCTGGGAGCCTCAAGGGGCTTTTATATCTAAGTATCAACTAGTGTTGAAAAAATCATCTTAGTACTTTTCAGCACGTATGAACGCAATCAAGTTTTTGAGAAAATAAAAGGAGTGGCTCATGAGACTGGTAACGGTATATGTAACCCCTAACCCCATGATTACTGGATTGAATCTTGTCCAGGATGATGTATCTAGGAATATTCAGCAGAAGAAAGCTCTCTGGTCAGATCCAACCTAGAGAGCTAACTTTTCCAATTAGTCTTTATTACACAGATACGCGTTCCAACATATCCAATGCCTTTTTTGGCTACCTAAGACCGAATATTAGTAAATAGGGAATAGTTTTCCCCAGAGAATATACAGGGACCTTGGGATATCTAAAAGGATACCTCCCCAACGTTCACCAGTAGTTAACTGTCAGTAATGATATTACAAGAACATGTATGTATTTTTTAAAGTGTTCTGTAATAAAAAATGAAACACAAGTTTCCAAAGTTTTGTAAAAATGATCTCTGTAAGCTTATTACTTCTGACGGTAATTTTCATTTGACGGTTCATGGAGGTGGAGATCTCAGCATGGGACTGGTGTCCTTGCACAGAGTAAAGAGACCAGAGCTTTCTCTCTACCATGTGAGAAACTGAGAAAAGAATTCTCACCAGAACACGACCATGCTGGCCCCGGATCTCCACCTCCCAGCCTCCAGAATCGTGAGAAACAAATGTGTGTTGCACAAGCCACTCAGTACGTGGCGTTCTTGTTATAGCAGCACAAGCTTAGACAGGCAACAACAAAAGAATATATTCTGATCGATAGTAAACACTCAAGTCTTTAAGTAAACATAAAAATGTCACAGAATTTAGCGATACTGCCTCTTTATTTAACTGAATAAATATATACATTAGGAAATACATGAATGTTATCCCAACTGTAATAGTTATAAAAGTGAATTTTTTCATTTGTCGCTGCAACAAAAATGATTTTAGTCAACACTATTGCATGTCCTGCATTAGCACTGAGGATTCAAAGGTAAGGGTCAATTTCTCATACCATGGATTTCAACTCAAGGTGGAATTTAATATATTCAACACATTTCATACTCAACCAGAAATTAATTTAAGACAATTTAATTCCTGAAGCATTGTACTTACATTTTAGTATGTTAACACACATTTTTATTTTATTTTATTTATTTTATTTTATTTTATTTGAGAGAGAGTGTGTGAGCAAGGAAGAAGGGGAGAGGAAGTGAGAGTGAGAGTGAGAGTGAGAGTGAGAGTGAGAGTGAGAGAGAGAGAGAGAGAGAGAGAGAGAGAGAGAATTCTAAGCAGGCTCCATTCCTAAGCACAGAGCCTGATGCGAGGCTCAATCCCATGATCCTGGTATCAAGACCTGAGCCAAAACAGAGAGTCAGGCACTCAACCAACTGAGCCACCAAGGTGCCCCAACACATATGTCATTAAATTTAAAATGAAGTGAGTCCATTTTTCAGAAGCATCCAGATCCCCTTTATATAAAAAGAATCTAGGTAACTGACAATAATGAGGTAAAGAGAAAAAAGGTAATGAAAATAATAGCACCAACAATTACATTTACGATTCATAATTTATGGTTTCTAATTATGTGACAGTCCCTGTGCTATACTTTATATGCATAATTTCATTTAATCATGAATCAATTCTGGAACAAAGAATCAGTTCATTTCAGAATATAAGTGGACCAGAAAGTAAAAGATTACAAACTCATGAAACTAAATGACTCTTTAACATTCTTTCTTTGAATAATAAAAACAAAAATAAGATATAAAAAAGGTTTTAGAATGTGGTGAAACACCTGAAAATGGCAAGTTAAAAAAATAAAACAAATTAAGTAGAGGAAACAAAGATTTTTTTTTACGTTTTTATTTATTGATTTTGAAAGAGAGAGTGCACGGGGAGAAGTGAGAGGGGGAGAGACTCCTGAGTAGGCCCCTCCCTGTCAGCATGGAGCCCAATGTGGGGCTCAAACCCACGAAACCGAGATCATGACCTGAGACGAAATCAGGAGTCAGACAGTTAACTGACTGAGCCACCCAGGCGCCCCAATTAAAGATGCAATATACAGCAAATTCAGCTTCAAAGATAAAAGTCTATCAGGGAACAATGTGTGTGTGTGTGTGTGTGTGTGTGTGTGTGTGTGTGTGTGTGTGTATAAATTGTATAAATAATTCTAGTGTTTGACCATAATAGAGGTCATATTGTGTGTGTGTGCACACACACTCAATCAATATTTTAAAATATAATGGCATATTCTACTTCTACCTGCTCATCTGAACCATTTCACCTCTAGGAGTAATCCTTCCATCTTCCAAGGTCCAGAGTTTGGGAATACATTCTATTGTACCTAGGTAAACACATGACTACTTAGCATGCATGGTCAATTCAGTTGTCATTTTACCAAAAGGAGGAAAATTGGAGAAGTCAAAATCTAAATCATTTTAAGCAGTACCATTTAATAATAACAAAAACAAAAGATGATGATATATTGAAAGTCATGGGAAAATATTACCTCAAGATATAAACATTCACCTCAAAGTAATTACTATTAAAATGTACCCCAGTTAATAAAATCTGGGAAGACTTAATCTTTGATTAATTGGACAAAATGATTTTTTTTTTCAGGAAAGATAGTTCCCTGGTTTTGCTGCTAAGACAGCGAGCAGATGTCTGCCTGGTCTGAAGGGAATTTCTTTTCCTCAAGAGAAAACAGCTTAAATAGGAAACAAATAGCCATATGCTGGCTGTGCACTGCTTGGCAGATGACGTAGAGGGCCACGTTCTACGATGGAAAGCATGAGGGTCAAGGTTCAAATTAATTTTCCTTAAAATTCAATGCAATTACCCAAGATCAAATTACTTATGAAATATAAGTTGTGTCTAAGAATTGGGCTATCAATTTGTGCCAGGCATACAATGGAGTTCTAAATTTAGTGAGTGATAATGGTGGGTATTGAAAAATGGGCCCCTAAAATATTTTCCTAAACAGTTAGTAGACTCTTGAATGGAGCTAATACAAGGCAAGCAAGAAAATACTGCTTGCAAGCCCCTTTTAGAAAGCCTCGTTTGAAACTGAATTTGATAAAGTTTTCAGAAATCTTACAAACAGCAAGCATCAATATCTCCTAAATTTTCCAACTTAATGTCTCCATCATGATATATCATTCTTGGTTTGCAAAGAAATGTAAGAATTAAAAACTAAATTAAAAAAAATACAACTGTGGATAAAAAATTTTCTTGTCCAGAGATAAACTTCCAAAAGTTTCAGGAAACTTTAGGTGTAAGGACCATTATACATTTCTTACCATTCGAATTTTTAGAATATATAATTGTGTGAGGTGACTTTTTAATTGCATTGAAAGTGATTTTTCAAGGACAAGAAAGGAATACAGCTTTTACTACATGGCAAGGACAGGCACCAAAAGTCTGGCCACTGCTTTTCACTGGGTCTAACCAGATTACAATTGGCTTTTAAATTAAGAAAATAAAAATAAACAATCCTATTAAATAATGACTGCAATCCTTTTGGGGCATTATGTAAATGTCAATAAATATTAAAAACACAAAAGACACAATTGTTATCTTTTCTTTACAGAAATGAAGATTTTTAAATGGCATTCAATATCTTTTTTTTTTTTCAAAGTTTGAGAGATTGACAATTGTTAGGAACCAAGAAATCCAGTTGTTGTTACAGCTGTAAAACTTGGTTTAAAGGCAAATGAAACACAAAAAATAAATGTTTTTAAAAGCATTACCAACAACTGTGCTGTGAAACCTGTGTTGCCCCATAGACACTTTTGTTAATGTTATTACTTTGGGCTACAGGATCACTAAGAAATTAGATGCAATCTTTGCCTTCCTGTGTCTTTGTCTTTCGGAACAATAAGAATAGTTATTGAACTTCTGGTACCAAAACTAAGAAAATAAAAAAAAAAAAAGTAATAATATTCTCCAAGAAAATATAAAACCAAAGTAAAACTGTACCTTACAGATTTAACCTACAAGCAATATGACCTATGGTTCCCCAGACCTCCCCTCCTCCAACCAACCCCCTACCCCTACACAACCTGGTTTATGTAACATACAAAAACCTACCTTCCATTGTAGGATGCAAACATATTTTAGAATGGTGAATTAGCAGTAACCATTGCCTAAAATAAATAACTGAAATATATGTGAACTAAGTTACTACATATCTATTTGTAGTGCACTAAAGCCTGAGTTTACAAAATAAGTTTCCAAATTTTTTAAAGACACAAAATCTATTTTAACTCAGAGCACTTAATTTTTCCCCATGTAACTTATGTAACCAAATAATACAATTTATCCAAGTAAAAACATGCTTTTAATTAATGCAATTAAACAAGTATAAAAACTGTTGATAGCAAACACTACTCAAACTTTTTTCAGGGTTTAGAATATTTATTATCACTAATAAAAATCTTTGCTATCAAACTGTCTTTATTAATATCCAAATATATTTGCTAAATATACACTATCTATACATTCTGGCTTTATACATACATGAATTGTTACTGAGTATGATCTTAAAGCATTGTTTAAAGTACTTTAAATTTTCTTCAGTAAATTATAATATTCTTTTTTCTCTGGAGCTTGAAACATTTTGGTATATCACACTAAAATTTGTGACTTATGCATTCAGGGACTATGTATTTGAATATTTTACTGGTAAAAGTTATATAATGATCTTATATCTGGTTTCACTTCCATGACGGTATATTTGTTGACTAAGACTGGAAGAGTATTTCCCAGAATGGACTCACAAATTAATGGAACGTCTTGCTTAGAAAAAAAGAATTTAACTGGAAACTAATAATGTCTTTTAAAATAGCTACAGAAAAGCCAGATTAGAAAAACACAGCTCTCTAAACTCCAGTGCTTTAAGGGTATCTTGATCATCTGAAGTAAAACTAAAGGAGTTTTGAAAAAAAAAAAAAAAAGATCTAAAGGCGGCTGGGTGACTCAGTTGGTTAAGTGTTGGAATTCAGCTCAGGTCATGATCTCACGGTTCATGAGTTCGAGCCCTGAATTGTGCTCTGTGCTGACAGCTCAGACCCTGGATCCTGCTTCAGATTCTGTGTCTCCCTCTCTCTGCCCCTACCTGTTGACTTTCTCTCTCTCTCTCAAAAATAAATAAACATTAAAAACAATAATTTAAAAAAAAAAGAAAGAAAGGCAAGATCTAGAAGGTAAGCATTTAGACATTCTATTTAAGTGTAACCTTTTCTAAAAATTCTGGCAATAATCAGAATTTAAGTAGAGTAAGAAATAACACAGAAACACAAGATGATCTTTTATATGTCTATTGGTATACACTTCATTTATAAGGAATTATAATTTCAGGGAATAAACAATGACTCTGTTTTTCCCTCCAGTCTCCAGTTTCTTAACTACCAAGAATAAGAGTTGGCCTAGGTCATCTACATCATTTTTCGGGATTCTCTAAATTTGTTTTCAAATGTTAACTTAATTTTATCTCCACAGGGAATAAGCATTCTAAATATAAACATGTCAAAAGCTAGAAAAGGTATTAATATCATAACCTCAAAGATGACTTTATCAAAATGCATACATCCTTTTATAAAAACATTTAAACTTCTTTCGCCTGTGCTACATTTAAAGTTGGGATAAAGAAAAAGAGAAAAAGAAAAAAAAAAAGAAAACAAAATAACCTGCTACTATGATTACAACTTTTATACTTCTCATTGATGTAGTTCTAAGATTTTCACTGGGAATCAAGGCAATAAGAGAACGTACATAAGTTTATGATGAAGTAAATGTGAACAGAGAAATATAAACTTGAGTTTCAAGTAAATGTTTTAAAAATGTGAATGGTTAGTGCTGACATAGTCTTCAATGGTTATTTGCATTTTTAGCTAATTAAATTTTATGCTCATATTAGACATCTTTGGCATTGTCTCATTGTAAGTACTACATAGTTCTGAGTGTGATCAACTCATCTAAATTCTTGGGAGCTGATTCCACATTAATAATCTGATTAAGTTGTAAAATCTGTTTCAAAATTCTTTATATAACTGTGTAATTATCTGTGAATCTATATATTCAAGCTCTAGTTGAATAATGGAGATAATGTCAGAGATTATGAAACTGATTATATAATTAAAATTCTGAACATAAATTATATCAAAACATCAATCATCTTGAAAAATATTATATATAAATTTACATATAGTTATGTATTCAGGTTCACCTGTAATTTTATGTAGTTAAAGTGAATTAGAGATCTAAATTTCATCTGTCTTTCCAGCCAATCCCTATGTAATTCATATATATATATATATATGCATATATATGTGTATATATATTTATATATGTGTGTGTATATACATGTATATATATAT
Organism: Panthera leo; assembly: GCF_018350215.1. Lineage (NCBI taxonomy): Eukaryota > Metazoa > Chordata > Mammalia > Carnivora > Felidae > Panthera > Panthera leo. The sequence continues at coordinate 32,101,230 of NC_056687.1, forward strand.
ATATATATATGTATATATATATACACACATGCATACACAGAATGATTCTTTCAAGGAAATGAAACCCTCTGCCTACCTCTTAAATGTTTCTTGAAAATAAGAGAAGCCCAATTTGTATTCAAACATATTACACACTTAGACTCTAGATATACAACAACTTAATCATTAGTCAACAGATCCTTCTTGAGGTCATTGCAAATGAGCTACATTTGGTATTTATGCATATAAACTAAACCATTAACTACCTAAGGATGACATACACGGGTTTTCCTCCCACAGTGCACTACAACAGCCAAGATAATAAAGAATGAGGCACATACATACATTTCTCTAGCTATAGTTTACCAGAAGTATAATATATTTCTAAGAATTAGAAACAGTTTAAAACCTTATCTATACCACCAGTTGAAAGTATTTCTCCAAATGAAGACAAGTGAAAAATACCCCATGCTATTCTTTTTAGAGAAACATACGAATATTCGATATATTTAAAAGCAACAAAGGAGAAGAACTAAATCGATTTCAGTGAAAATGTTCAACAGAAAGCTGCTCCAAATTAAAAGTAAAATGGTTCAACAACTATGGGCAAATCCCAATTTAGCTTTGAATAACCAGTTACAATGAAAACTATGAAAAAATTAAATAGGTAGAGGATCGTATTCAAATAGAAAGCTAAAAATTTTCCTCAGGTAAAGCCTGGGATACAGATTTGACTTTTTATTACCATTCTCCAGGCAAATAATCCCAATGTACCATTCCCGCTGTAAAAGCCCGTTTTACTTACTAGCCACCTCCAGCGATGCATTATGGCTCACGGCCTCTCCGAGGTAATTCCTTGCTACACAGACGTAGACCCCCTCATCAGGCCTGCTTTTTCGTCCATGTACTATACGTAAGAAAAATAAAGATCCACTTGGCAGCAACATTCGGTGTGATCGAGGGTCATCTTTGTCCGTCTCCACTCTCTCCCCCCCTTTGTACCATTCGATAGTGGGTGTGGGGCGGCCTTCAGCTTTACAGTTCAAAGTTGCAGGTTCTCCTTTCGACACAATTAGGTCCGAAGGGTGTTCAACAATGCGAGGTGGAAAATCTTCCTGACGAAGACGGGAGCCTGCAGAAGAAATGATGAAATATCTTCATATTACCACTTGGAAACAGTTACGGAACTTAGTTCAAAAGCCTAGGCTTGGGGCGCCTGGGTGGCTCAGTCGGTTGAGTGCCCGACTTCGGCTCAGGTCATGATCTCACAGTTCCTGAGTTCAAGCCCGGCG